>NW_020172627.1:3903405-4144840 GCF_003031525.2 Neophocaena asiaeorientalis asiaeorientalis
TTTTTTTTTTTTTTACGGGCCTCTCACTGTTGTAGCCTCTCCCGGACGCGCAGGCTCAGCGGCCACGGCTCACGGGCCTAGCCGCTCCGTGGCATGTGGGATCCTCCCGCACCGGGGCACGAACCCGCGTCCCCTGCATCGGCAGGTGGACTCTCAACCACTGCGCCACCAGGGAAGCCCAAAAAAAGCACCTTTGATTGAGAATGATAAATAAACTTGCCTGTTAATATCACTCTATTGTTAACTACCATTATCCTCTGGATTGTTTTGAATATCAAGTCTGCTAATGAATATAAAAATCTTTTGCAAATGCTAATTTCCATTCAATGTTATTTATGCTTCTTGTAATTAGTAGAATAAATAGGTGACAGGACCTCCCTGGCAGTCCAGTGGTTAAGACTTTGCCTTCCAATGCAGGGGGCCCAGGTTCGACCCCTGGTCTGGAAACTAGATCCCACATGCATGCTGCAACTAAGAGTTCACATGCCACAACTAAGGAGCCCATGTGCTGCAAATAAGACCTGGTGCAACCAAATTAAATAAATAGGTGACATCTAGGAATATCTCAAAAGAGAATTAAATTAAATGATAATGATTATATAAAAAAATATCCATTTATCAATTCTACGAAAGAATGGCTTATAACAGGTTACATATTTGCAAATATGTAAATCTTAAAAGTAGGAAAAATATAAGATTTTATGTTAGGAAATGAAGGTTATTAGGTCAGTAAACTAATCGAAGTTAGTGTGACATAAAATACAAAATACTCCAACAAAATTTGGGACATTTTGCATATGCTCATACTTCTGCTTTGGTGAGAAAAGGAACACAATTGTAACGAAAAGGACACGAAAGTTTTCATTCACTCTTACCTGGAGCAATCAGCTTAATAATAAATCTTCGAAGTAGCATATATCAAAGTATTTATATCAAAAAATAAAGATTAAAGAAAGTGTCCAGAAAACACGTCTGGTATAATTTCTTTCTAATTGCAATATATTTGTCTTACTAGACAAAACAATCTTAAAAGTCAGATTTACTGTAGATTTATTTTTTTTCACCTGGTTTTTAAGTATATATTGACAGGGTGGTGATAAAATATTCAAAGTTGGTTTTAACTACTTGTTTTGAGTTGTGTTAATAATAAAACATCCTTTTCTTGCCTCTAGCAAACCTAGAAGCAAAAATTACTTCTAACACCCAGATGGTATATTTTTTAACAGTAATTGAAAGCAAGAATAACAAAGTGACATGCTGTAGTTGCCTACCTGTCAAGGCTGTATAAGTATATTCATAATGCACGTGAAACTGCTTATATGTTGAAATGATTTGTATTGCAATAATACAGATATAGCTTTTATAGGATAGTGAGGTAGTCTGATGTAGAAGAAAGAAGTCTAAACTAGAAAACAGGACACTGAGTTCTGGTTCTGACTGTGTCACTAATTATGTGGGGTAAGTTTGTGTAAATCTCTTACCCTCACCGGACTTTTGCTTCTTTATTGGCTAAATAACAAGGTTAGAGTACACAACTTTTAAAGTTCCTTTTAGTCCAAAAATGTTTTAATTGCATAAGCCATGTACCCAGGTGTGCATAAAGAATAATTTTATTTCTGTGATTCAACTTAAATTGTATAAAGCTCTTCTTCTGCCTCCTACCAAACAATGTAATTTTGGTTATGCTTGCTAGATTTTATCTAGTGACATTTAAACCCAGTAAGTTAATGATTGTCCCTTCTTTCTCATTCATTGTAGCTTGAGTGGCATCTAAATTGCTAAAGTGTCAGGTGGGGTTACCTGGTCATCTGTTTGTGTCTGCCCATAGTGGCATCTGCTGAGGTGTATACAGTGTCCCGCCTGGTTCACAGCCATCACAGACTTCCACAGTGCTGTCCTCTACTGTATCTGAATCGGGCGCTTTATAGTCCAGGTCACTCCCCCTGTAGCTACTCTCATTACAGTCAAAGATATTTCCAAATAATCTTCTCTTTCTCCCTCTCTCTCTCCTTTTCCCTTTCCCCCTTCCCCCCACCCTCTCTGTCTCTCAGCTAACATTTACAACTTTCTTGGAGGCACAAAAAAAAACAGAAGCTGCTCTCTCATGAAGCCAGATGGAAACATTTGTATGCTGCCTGGTCCAGTCTCAGCTTATATATACCTCATTTTCATATCTGTCACCATGGAGACCCTTTGAAAACTCCTGAACCTGGGTTTGGGAAGCAGTCCTCTCCATTCTGAGATCCTCAAGCCTGTCTAGCCGTTGTATTGCACCTCTGCCCAGAGCATAGCTAGAGGGGTGGGAAGGATGAAGCTCTGCTCAGAGAGTCTGTCATGGTCTGATTTTCTTTCTCCCTCTCCAGCTCTCCTTTTTCTTCCTTCTCCTTGAAGGATGTCTATCTAATCTCAGAAAGGGAGGAAGGTGACTAGAACAAAGATCACATGTTTTACAATATCTATTATTAAACCAAGACCTTGGGGCCACAATGTGAAAATGTTTGAAACTCAAAAGTCCTTTTGTTCTCAAATGTATTACTATGGGCATCAGAATTCTACCTTAAAACTCAGTACCGAGCATTGACTCATATATTTCTCAGTATATTTTTGCAGTAATTTTACTGAGGTCATTTTACTGAGGGCAGATGTGGAGGGGGAAGGGTTTTTATTTCTTGGGATCAGGGATGGCTTTGCATCCTGTGAAAAAGGTACATATTTTCACATACCAGTTTATAGTTGAAAATGTTATCTCTTCACATAATTTTTAACATTTTATACTTTTGCCTCAATTTTTATAGTAAAGTACTTTTAATAAATTATGTTATTAGGCTAATGTAATACACAAGGGTAGTAGAGTTTGATTTTTTCTAATGTATATCAATATTGCAAAATTCTGAGTTTACTTGGGCATTCTCAATAAATATTGTCTTTTATTTTTCTAGCCCTGAACAGGGGTGGAAATTGTGAAGTTATTTCATTTTCAATATCCCTGGAAATAGACTACTTCACAGATTCTTTACCATATAAAATTAAATTATTTGGGCCTAAAATTTTACTTTTCAGAGAAGTATAAGTGGTATTAGAAAAATGACAGTGTAGGCTGAGTGACATTTTAATTCTATGTTTACCTTTTTGAGGAACTGCCAGATTGTTTTTCACAGCTATACCAATTAACATCTCTACCAGCAATGTGTGAGGGTTCCACTTTCTCTATGTTCCTGCCAATGCTTTTTATTTTCCTTTAAAAAAAATGATGGCAGCTGTGAAGTTGTATCTCATTATGGTTTTGATTTGTATCTTCCTAATGAATGATTTTGAACATCTGTCCATGTACTAATTGGTCATTTGTATATCATTTTGGGCCAAGTGTTTATTCAAGGCCTTTGCCCACTTTTAACTGGACATTTTTGGCTGCTGTTGAATTTAAAAACAATTGTCTTAAATATGCTAAAAGAGCTAAAGAAGAACATGGGCAAAGAATTAAAGGAAATCAGGAAAATGAACTATGAATAAAATGTTAATAAAGAGATCAAAATTATAAAAAGGAACCAAACAAAAATTCTGGAACTGAAAAGTACAATAAAAAATAAAAAATTCTCGAGGTTCAGTAGAAGATTTGGGGAAGCAGAAAACAGAATCAGAAAACCTGAATATAGAATAATTGAGATTATCTAGTTTGGGAAGCAAAAGGAAATACTAAAAAAGGAAAAAAAAGTGAACAGAGCATAATGGACTTGTGGAACTCTATCAAATAGAGTAATATATTTATTATGGGAGTCTCAGAAGGAGAAGAGAGGGAGAAAGGGGGCAGGAAGACTATTTGAAGAAATAATAGCCCCAAATTTCCCAAATCTGATGAAAGACAGGAATCTAGAAATCCAAAAATGTCAGTGACGTCTAAGTAGAATAACTTCAAAGAGAACCATATCAAGACAATTATAGTCAAATTGTTGAATGCCAAAAACAAAGAAAGAATCTTGAAAGCAGCAAGAGAACAATGATTTACCATGTACAAAGGATCCTCAAAATAAAGCATGGAGGCCAGAAGGCAGTAGGTTGACATATTAAAGGCTTTATGAAGAAACAAAGATGTCCAGTAAAGGTAACACATGGGAAGATATGTAAAAGCTAGCATTATTGTCTTTTGGGTTGTAACTGTTCTTTTTATTTTCTATGATTTGAAAGAAAAATGCATAAAAATAATTACAAATCTATGTTATTTGGCACACAATGTATAAAGATGTACATAAATGGTTAAAATGTTAAGCTTTACATTATGCATTTTTACCACAATAAAAATGCAAAAGCATGCCCCAAACTATTAGAATATATTTTTAGTACATAAATCTAACAGACAACTGATATTCAGAATATATAAAAAAATTCCTATGACTCCAGAATAGGAAGGAAAACAACCTAATTTTTAGAAAATGAGTCAAGACTTGAATAAACACTTCACAGCAGAAGAAAGGTCAGTAAGCACAGAAAAAGTTCTCAGCATCATTAGTCATCAGAAAAATTCAAATTAAAACTATAACTAGATACTACTTAATATCCAGTGTACCAGCTAAAGTGAAAAGAATTGAAATAATCAAATTTGGTAAGGATGAGGGGCAGTTGGAGTTTTCATTATTGCTGTTGGGAGTGAAAAACAAAAAAACAGCTATGGAAAAATTTTTTGACATTTTCTATTAACATAACACATATACTTCCTTATGATTTAGCAACCATGCTCTTAAATTTTTAGCCAAGGAAATAAAACCATATATTACACACAAAAAAAATGTACATAAATATTCATAGTGGCTTCATTTATAACAGCACAAACAACAAATAACATCAATTTTCATCAACATGAGAAGGACTAAGCAAACTGTGATATATTTATATAATAGAATACTGTTCAGCCAAGAGAATGGACACGTTGTTGGCATGTACGAGAACATTGATAAACTCAAAAATATCAACAGTCTAATGCAAAAGAGTTGATTAATTATAAGTCAATTTATGTGAAATTTAAGCACAGGCAAAACTAATATATGTTGAGAGAAAATGCCTTGGGGTGAAGGAAGATTGAAAAGGAACACAAAATTTTTGAGCGTTGGAAATATTCTGTATCTTGATTGTGGTAATGTATAAAGATTTTATGTGTATATACATACACGTATATGTGATTTTGGATGAGTAAATATCAGCAAGTTGTGATCAAGTGTGCACAAAATATGCAATAGGAATTTTAAATTAAAAATAGGGGTAGAATTTGCCTGAGGTGTGTACAATATCTTTGACAGTCCAATGATTTATCTTATTATATATAGGATAATTCATTAATGAGTTAATGTACTATGGGAATACCAGATAACTATGCTGAAAAATGTGTTAATACTGTGTAAAATTTTTAAAAGCAGGCTTTCAGAGTCTGTCATCATCAAATGTAGATAAACCCCTAATAAATCAGAAGTAATGAAATGCTGTATTTCAAACTTCCAGCTTTGAACATCACAAGAGAGTCTGTATGGTGAACTATTACCATGTTGGGAAAGGGAGGCTATGGCAGGGGTCATAGATAGTGATTTATTAAAACCCTTACTCTACATTAGAAGATCTGTCCTTCAGTCATATGCTCAGAAGCGTGAGACGACTAGATTTTTCTGATAAATTTAGGAACCTGGCTACTGGTAATTTCCTGTTCAGTTTTTCACGTTAAGTGACAGAAACTCTCATTCTAAAAATACAGAGCAAAATAAGCTACATGAATTCAAATAATGGAAATGATACTTGTTTGGAAATTTAAGTTGATAGCAAAATATATATGGATTAAATAAAATTTTTGAACACATATAAGATAAGAAGATGCTGAAGAACAGAGACTAGGACAGAAAGCGAAACAGACAGAAAAAGTTGAAGGACATTTTCATGTCTACTTCTTTCAGTCTCCTATGGAATGGGAAGTATTTAGAAGTGAATGTAACTGTAGTAGCTGTGCCCTGGGCATGTCCATTAAGAGCAAGAGCTCAGTCACCAATGATCCCCAGATGAAAATAATTAGGTGGGGAGCACTTGAACTGCAATGAATATTCCAGTGAGATATCTCTATACCATATGTTTTTGTCAGGTGATTGGAGAGAGAGAATTTATCTTTGGGTTGCCAGAAAATGACATATTTCTTCCTGTGCAGAGCCAGTGATGATGATGACCAGGGTGCCTCAAGTAAGAACAGTGAAAATGTGACTACAACGAGGATAGCAAAATGAGTAGGAATGCAAGGACTGTAAGCAATTTGTGTGTATTTGGGGGTGGGGGAGAGGATAAAGATTTTTATTCTCATGGCTCACCAAACTTGACCAACCTTGTAGTTTAATGATTATAGAGTTTGGAAATCATCATAACAAAAGAAATCTAGTCAAAATGTCTTTTGATGGACACCATCAAACATCTTAAACTCTGTGAAATACAAAGAATCTCATTTAAAAATAACATAAAATAAGAGCTTCCTAATATAACAATGTTGACTAGAGATTTAATTTACAGTAAGCAATTTGGTCTGAGAACAATACCTTGTTACACAGTGGTAATGGAAAAGAATGTTATTGAAATAAGAGATCCAAAGGTTCGACTCCAATATTTTAACTTACTGTGTATTTTGTAGAGTTACTTACTCCTGAGCGTAAATTTTCTGAATTACAGAATAGGAAAGAATAGCACCTCATGTGACTATTGTGACTATATGGCATTATATATATATATATAATCAACATAGTGTCTAGTATCATAACCATTAGTTATTGCATAACAAATGAAAAATTTAGTAGATACAAACAGCAATCATTTATTACCATAGCTTATGAATCATAAGGCAAGGGGTCAGGTGATCTCAGCTGGGCTCACTCATGAATTTTTTTGTCTTTGATGGGGGTCTTCTGATCTGGGACAGTCTTTACAGGAGTGAGTATGGACACTTGGTTATATTCCACATGTTTCTCATCTTCCAGAAGATATGTTCTCCTGACGACGGCAAAGGGACAGGAGAGCAAACAGAAACACACACAGTCTCTTGAGTCCTAGGCTTGGAAATGGCATGCTGCTGCCTCTGTCACATTCCATTGGCAAGTTACATGGAAACCAAGATAGAAGGATTGGGAAAAATAGGCACTAACTCCTTCTTGAGAGGAAATAAAACGTCATATCAAAGGGCATGAATACTGTGTTAAAAAAGGAGAAGAAGAAAAAAGAAACAGGCCCAAGGTGGAACCACTTGCTCCCAGGACAGCAAACCAAGATTTAATTGCAATTTTAAACTTTCCCAGGAATGGAATTTCTGAAATTTTCTGGTCAGCACTTGTGAGGCAACCTTGCCTGAAATCCCTTCTATTCTTTTGCTAATAACCTCCTTATCCTGCCTATTTCTATGAAAGCCTTCCATTTTATACAGTTCCTCAGAGCACCTCTCTATTAGGTGAGATGCTGCCCAATTCATGAATCATTTAATAAAGCCAATTAGATCTTCAAATTTACTCAATCGAATTTTATTTTATTTTTTTAACAACTGGGAGGTATAAAGAAATGGGCCCATTAATGCAGTCTGTCTCCTATAGTTATAGAGAAAGTGGTTCAGAAACGGTAATTACTATTCCTGCAGAAAATGGGTGTTCAGTAAATTCTGCTGATGATGATAAATTTGGCAAACTGTTTAAACATTTTTCTATATTTCTATGAAACTTACTCTGCTCCTTTAATTGGTATTTATCTTTAGAAGTGCATTTTTTTCTTTCTTCTTAGAAAATACTTGGTTCTGGTATATGAGAGGAAAAGTACAAACTCCTCCCTGCCCCCTCTTCAGGAAATGCAAATCAAAATGACAGTGAAATACCAGTTCACACGCACTAGGATGGCCATAATCAGAATGACCAACAGTAATGTGTTGGTGAGGATGTGGAGAAATTGTTGGTAGCGATGTAAAATGGTAGAGCTTCTTTGAAAAATACTGTTTAGCAATCCCTTAAGTTAAATGTAGAGTTACCATGTGACTCAGTGTATTAGTTTCCTATTGCTTCTGCAACATATTACCACAAACTTGGTGGCTTTATGAATACAAGTTTATTATCGTAATCATTCTATAGATCAGGAATCTTGCACTGTTCTTACTGTGCTAAAATATAGGTGTTGGCAGGTCTACATTTCTTATAGAGACTCTAGGGGAAAATCCATTTCCTTGGCTTTTGCAACTTCTAAAAGCTGACTGCACTCTTTGGCTCATGTTTGACCCTGCACCACCCCCCGCCCCACCGTTCAAAACAAGCAATGTCAGATTGAATACTTTTCACATTGAATCACTTCAACATTTTCTGCCTCCTCCTTCCATTTTTATGGACTGTTGTGATCATGTGAGACTCACTTGTGTATTGTAGGACAGCGGTCCCCAACCTTTTTGGCACTGGGAACTGGTTTCGTGGAAGACAATTTTTCCATGGATGAGGGGTGGGGGAGGGTGGTTCAGGCAGTAATGTGAGCGATGGGGAGCGGCAGATGAAGCTTCACTAGTTTGCCCACAGCTCACCTCCTGCTGTGTGGCCTGGGGTAGGGGTGGGGTGTTTGGGGACCCCTGTTGTAGGATACCTGATTGCCTGATTTCATGTGCAACCTGAATTGTCCTTTTCCATTTCTCCTAACAAATTCATAGCTTTTGGGGATTAAGACATGGACGTATTTGGCAGACCTTCTGTCTACCAGTTTCAATTCTACTCGTAGGTTCATACCCAAGAACTGAAAACATATCTATATAAAAACTTGCACACAACTGTTTATAGTAGCATATTCACGATAGCCAGAGTGGACACAACCCAGCTGCCTGTCCACTGATGAATGGGTAAACAGCAACAATAAAAGAGGCATTGTCAAAGTAGTGTGGCCTTCACATGAAGAAAAAAATCCCATTCAACGTTAGAAAAATCACAGAATGCTTCATGGGGGATGTGAAATTTAAGCTGAACCATGGAGGAAGTATAAGACAGAAACAGAATTAATATTTTTTCTTAAACTAGATACAGATTTTAATTACAAGGTGCTGTCATTCAAATGACTACTTCAGCAAGATTCTCTGCAGAGATTCGGTAGTATAGGTCATTATCCAATTTCAGTAGACATTTGTTTTCTCCAAGAGAGTAGTGTTATATTATTCTTATCAATCAAACAAGATATATTTTTCCATGGTTGAGAGGTCAGGTATGGGATGATACGTCGTAGCTGGTTTTGTTCATGAAAAGCATCTTAATCCTCTTTCCTTGAGGATTTAAATGGAGAATGTGAAAATATTCACAGAATTTACTCTTCATTCAAACTATACATTTCATGTTTTGATCACAATTTGAGTGTTTGCAAAAGCCTGTGGGTCTGATAAATGCAGCTAAATATTTATGCTTGACCTCTTTTTCTGCTACTTCCAAACAAGAAATAAGTTCAATCTCTTTACCTATAGGGACCAAATGCAGATTAATTTATCCATTACCCCGTATATTTTGGCTATTTTGAATGGTTCAGTTTTGTTCAGTTGTGTCTGTTCTGTAGCAATATAGCATATTTCTGAAAGTTCCGATACAAATGAGGAGAAAATCATCCAAGTGATTGTCATCTTTGACATAAGCTTGAGAATCATGAATATATGTGCCTTTCTCTGTAAGGCAAAGACTTAAGCCTGAATTTTTATATCAGGAGTTGGTAGTGACTCTATTTTGTTGTTTTTCTGCTTTCTTCAATGGTATTCAGTTTGAATCTTTCACTATTTGGTAAAAAACTTCAAAAACCAGACTTTATGAAAATAGAGTTGGAGTAGTAAAAAGAGACAAGTTACTTGACAGTAAGGCAAATGGTAGAGATCTGGAATAATTCATTGGCACACTTTTTCTGTGGAAAGGAAACTTATTATTTCTGGCAGATTACCTAACCCTGCAGAAAATGCAGACCATGTGTTTGGAATCCAAATGGGATTTTCAAAAATTCATCACTAAGGTTAGTTGAAGACATGCCTCATTAGTATTCAGTGCCTCTATCTTAAGATGAAAGAGAAGAAGCTCCTTGGGTGGAGAGAAAATAGAAGTTACTTTATCCGACAGCAAAAGCTGCCATCGTTTACTCATATCCACCTCCCATTGACTTCAATCATCTTCATCCTCTCAGCAGGAAAAACTTGGCTGCAGGACAGACATTTGAATGTCACTAATAGTATTACAAGGGGATCAAGGCTTTTATAATGAGTTTGATAACTTGGGTGCAGAAAGAATCATTGGACACTGGAGAGTCTTAAAAATTTTTGTTGGCTTGGTGATTTTTATCACAATTCAAAATGGTGAATTTCTGGAGATGGAAAGTTTTAAACCAAGTGCATATATTCATATAGCTATGTAGTTGCTAGAACTCAAAAGTAAATATGAGACCATCACAATGTTATATAAATGGTGTCCATTTATAGGAAAAATTGGAGTGAAAGAATCTCCAAATAAAGAGTGTGAATTGTAATGAATTTGATTATGAAAATAGCAACATTCTTAAGTGACTCCCATAGCATCCTTGCATCTTTTCCTCTCTCCTCTGCCCCTCTCAGTTTCTTAAAAAAGAGTGAATAATAAGATTTTTGAGTGTTTCCTGTGTGTCAAGTAATGAGCTATCGAGTTTTACATGCATTGTCTTATTATTTCTTATTACAGTTGCTTCGCGTGGGAAACTCAAGGCAAGAAAGGTTAAGCAACTTTTCAGGTCACATACCTAGAGGGATGGAATATAGGAAATTAAACTCAGGTCTGCTTGAATCCAGATTTTGATGAATCGGTTGGTTGAGGCCGCTTAATCCCTTATTTCTCTTCTGTGTGGTGTGTGTATGTGTATATATGTGTGTGTGTGTGTGCGCGTATATATATATATATATATATATATATATATATATACACCAGCTTTTTTTTGCCTGGTACCCGAGTTTACCTAAAAGAGCAGCATCAGCATTACTAGGCATATCTCCATAGCTGGACGTATCTGTAACTACACTAGGTGATTTGAAAAGAACTAGGCCTGGGTCTAGCACCCAGTACGGTGAGTGAGAAGCAGAGCATGGCCCTTGACCACTGGACTCCTCCGGCCCAGGCAGCCTCCACTCCATGTGAGGAGCTATGCTATACTGTAGCATACAGTAGAGCTACAGTGTAGCTATGCTAAACTGGTCATATTCTTAGAAGATATTTTCGTATTATTAGTATTGTTCTATGTGTGTATTTTACTCCTTACTGCTCTATATATACTATACATAGTTGACAATGTTAGGTGCTTTTATTTTTTTTTGGCTGCACCATGCAGCTTGCAGGATCTCAGTTCCCTGACCAGGGATTGAACCTGGGCCATGGCAGTGAAAGTGCTGAATCCTAACCACTAGACCACCTGGGAACTCTCAGTTAGGTGCTTTTTAAGAAATATCTAGTCTTTCTAGATATTCTAAAGTGCCTGCCATATGTTCAAAGTAGAGGTAGTAAAATAACACATTGTATAAATATCCATTTATTAAAATTGATATGAAATATTGTCTTTTCGAAATGCAATTGCTAAACCACCCCTTTGTGTGGTCCTGTGTTTTTGCACTGGTTGCAGGAAGGAGGGACAAGAAAGACATGCAAAGGACTCTATGCCAGTGTGATTATAGTTAGACGCAGTGTTAAACATCGTCTCATGTTCTGTGCATTTTATTTTACTTTGTGTGAATAGCACATTTAATGGACAAATGAGTCCTAATTTTTCATCTCATCTTTCTGTGTGTTAAAGAGGTTGCCAGTAAATAGAAGAAAATTAGTAAACTAATTCTTTTATAAATTTTGTGTTAAAATTTATTGGAAAGACTATCTTCTGAAAATGACTTGTGGAAGTTCAATTGTTAAAATTAGCTCATATCAAATCAGTTATTAAGACCCATGAATTCTAGTAGCATTTATCCTCGTTTTCTTAAAGAACTTGGACTCTGGAATTAGCCTGCTTGAGTTAGGGTCTTGGTTTACCAACTTGCTTAAAGCTCTCCAAGTCTCCTGTTTTCCCATTTTCAAAATAAGATAAAAATATCATCTGCCTTGGTGAGTTATTCTGAGAGTTAAGGTTGATAATAAATAGAAAGACTTAAAATGGTCACTGGCTTATACTAATTTCTCAGTATCTGTAATCCATTCTTATGGTTCTGTATGACCAGAGTATAGCATGCTTTTAGGAGACTTGGAGAAATTGAGTCTGAAAAATAGGCAGAGGCTGGGTTGAGAAGAGCCTCATTACCCTGTTAAGAGTTAAGATCAAATTCTCTATGTAAGAGGGAACTGTGTAAGGATCAGCTTAAGATGAGGAGTGCCTGGTAAACCTTATGGCAAATCTTTATCAACAGGTCAAACATGGGCTACTGTGGTCGTCTAAGAAGGCCATGATGTGATCCTGAATGAGGCAGTAGAAATAGGGTACAGTAGAGTAGAATGAATCTGAATAAACATGACTTGTGATATTTTGAATGTAGGTGTTGAATAAGGAAGAGAGATCTAGGAAGAATTCCTTTCCTTCTTTGAATGACTAAGTAGATACCAGTGCTAAGGTAGTCAATGCAAAGCAAGAAGTAGTATTGGTGCATAGGTAATGGCTAATATAAGTTTGGATATGTTAAATATATGATACCTAAAAAAACCTTTCAGGTAGGCATATACAATACACAGTTGGAGGTAAAGGGCTGGAACTTGGAAGGTTGGGCTGAAGTTACTGATTGGGATTCATCACAAATATAATGATATTTAAAAAGAATAGATGAGCCCACTGAGCTAATGAGAAAAAAGAAATGCAGGTCAAGGGTTGAACTGCAAGAAATTCTGCACAGAAGGAAGTAAGATAGTTACTGAAAAGACCAACTGGATTGGGTAACAAAGATGTCACTGATTTTCTTGGGGTGTGCCAGGCCAGTAGAGGAAAATGAACAGAAAGCAGATTGCAGCATTTGGGGAAGAGCAAAAGGGGAGGAATTGGAAATATGAATGTAGACCAATATTTTTTAAGAAGTTTAACAAATGGGAGGGAGGGAGGGGCCATTAGCTAAAGAAATCTCATAGTTGAGGGATGCAGCTATTTTGTTTGTTTTATGTGTTTAAAATGAGGAAAGCCCGTTTGTAGGCTAAGGGAGGGAGGCTGTGGGGAAGGTGAATTTACGGATGAAGGGCCTTGTTTTATCATATACCTAATAGTTGAAGAACCCATTTTCTTTTCATCCAGAGTCATCCACTTATTTCCTTTATCTAGATATTTCCCCATTCTCCTTTAATCCTTTTTTGTTTCTTACCTCTTCTTCTTCCTGCATTTATACTTACTCTGGTACCTATATTCTGCACCTATGTGTTGACATGTCTATTGGTGGTTATGGATAATACTGGTATTTTATTCAGGTAACACTTGGGTAGTTTATCAGGTATAGTCAATGCTTGAACTCAACCCTGTGACCTAAGGAGAAATCTGGGTCCAAGGTAGGTGAAATAAGGGTAGATAGGTCTGCATAGTGTTTTGACACTATTTAAATAACAGTTTTTAAAAGAAAAGTCACAACGCAAGGTATATGCACAGGTCAGAAAAGGACCAAACTATCACTCACAAATAACCTGAAACAGAAACCTTAAGGTCTGAACTTGTGTAACAGTTCAATGTTTCCTGACTCTTCTTTCACTTTCAGACTATCTTTTGGGAGGAATATGACCATCTCCGAGCTATGAAACACTTAGACGATCAGGAGAAATCGAGTTTTACTGTTATTAACAGACTCCAAGGACTTTCCTTATCTTTTTAATTTCTATTACTCCACAACTTGTACAATCCCTTAGATGTTTTATATTCAGAAGTCAGTATCCAGCATTTTGAATTTTAATGGTATATTTATGCTCTGCTTACTTCTCCTATCTCCTGAAGAGTGTCTCTTGAAGAGTTATGGCTATGGTCATAAAATCCAATAAAGATGCATTTGTCAAACTGATTTTTTTCCCCCAAACTCTGTCCCTGTTAAATTCATAAAAGAAACCAGATTTCCGCAGATATTTGACTACTGTAGTGGAAATGATAAGAAGCGCAAGAGTCATCCAGGCACAGATATTAAAAAGAGCCACACGAAAGAAAGCTCTGTTGCTTATACTAAATTGTTGCTTCTCAAAAGACGAGGCAATCACCTAAATAGAAAAATTAATCATAAAGCATGTTAAATCATCAGGCATGAAAACAGTTGGGTTTCATGATTCATGATAATGTTTGGAGAACCAGAAGTTATAACTAAATAGACTTGTGAGAAGAACTCACAACTGGGTAAATTCATTTTATTTTCAGATTGAGCACACAAGGCGAATGCTTTACCAAAAAAAAAAAAAAAAAAGTGTCTTGGATTTATTTGGTCATTATTTTAAAGCCTACATTTTGAAGTCAGGGATCCTCAGCACCATAGTGAGATTTTATATACCACCTGGTAAGTAAGTAAATGACTCAGGCAAAACCTCAAAATAAGAGAAGGGTTTGTCCTCAAGTTTCTGTCCCCTTTCCTTGTCATCATAGTTTCACAAAATTCAATGCCTTTTTTTCTTGTCCCTTGGTTGTTTCATACAACAGAGTCACAATAATAATAGTAAAATTGTATCACCCTGGTTTCAGCTGTCATAAGTAAAAACAGCTGGAAATATCAGACTCAAATTTTTCTTTACTGTTTCAGGGGAGTGACTCAAATGTCCTATGTGTGCTTGCAATGAACTGTGACTATCAATTTTTTTCCACTTCATATTTTTTATCTTTTCTTTTGACACTCGACATAATCCATTCATTCTGTGGTCACTGTTCACTTCCAGTGGAGAATTTGCTCCTGTTATGTCTCTTTAATTACCATGTTGGCTCCAGATTAGGACAGTTGTGAGGATTTTCAGTTTATGAAACTGACTTAGCTATTTCACCATGTTCCATTTCTTTTCCTAACCTGCATTTACCTGTGCTTTTCTCCTCCTATTTTGAAGATACGTTGAGGACACAGCTCATTGACATAGTCCTTCCTCTTGCCCCTTCTCACTAGGACTCTCTTATAAGTCACATGGGCTGGGCCAAAAGATAATCTAAGTGACTCAATGGAATATAAACAGATTTGATCCCTTTCATAAATCCTCTTACATTTTCCATACACTGAAACCTTCTGCATCTTTTCTCCTTTTACTCTCAGATAGGCCTATTGGGTCTTTTTGAGAGGTTTAGTGGAGGAGTCTTTATTGTCTGATGGATTAGAGGTGAATGACCTGAGGACTAGCCATTAGTCCTAATGTATCCAGTTGTTAGTGACACGATTAAAATTCTATTTCCTTTCTTGTCTTCAGTCATATAGTAAAGCAAGTCTATAAGCAAGGGTCAGGCCTGAGAACATCTGATTTTGCCATAGATATAAAGCTTAATTCTGTGGTACCTTCATTCTGTAGATGTTGTCAAGTTACAAACCAGAATTATTTGCTTATTACTGAAATATTTCCAGGAGCTTTATACACATAATTGGTGTCCCCACTCTACACTTTATCATCATGTGAAAAACAGGGCTACTTTTCATAAAGATCCATATTTTCCCCCAATATAAATCATTAAATGTCCTTTGGAATCCATGCTTATCTTTTCATATGAAAAACTAGACCTAATTTAAATTAAGATGGAATTTTATTACATTCAGCCTTCATCTTTAAAAACTATTTGGCCATCATCTTTTTCAAAAAAAATTGCAAATTAGGACAGTATTGTTAGTCTTTATTTTGCTGGTCAGGAAATGAGGGACAGGGAGAGGTTGAGTCACCTGGGACTATAGAAAGTCAATAGCAAAATGTGGACAGAAAATAATATTACAGGGACACTTCCCTGGTGGTCCAGTGGTTAAGACTCCATGGTCCCAATGCAGGGGACCCGGGTTCGATCCCTGGTCAGGGAGCTGGATCCCGCATGCCACAACTAAGACCTGGCACAGCCAAATAAATAAATAAATATTAAAAAAAAATATTACGGACTCCCTGGAAACCTTTGTTACTTGTTTACTTATTATCTACTGAGCAGCAAAATCTCCTAATATAAAGAAAAATCATAGTTCAAGATTTTTAGCCTCTTATAATTTAGTTATTTCTAAAAAATAGGGAAAGAAAATCATAATCTTTGAAAAAATATTATGATATGAAGATGATTTAGACATTATTTAAATAGTTTATAGATATTGTGAAGTGGTGCTTCTTTGAGTGTACATAGCAAACTCTTTTTGTACCTAATATTATATGTCAAGATCACATTAATTCAGATTCTTACAGCATCAGCAAATAGAGTCAGGAAAATATCTGAGGCAGTTGTTGCTTGAATGAATATATGTGTAAAATATAATGATCACCTAAATTCATTATTTAATCAAATATTTATTGAGCACCTACTATGTGCAGAGTTTATTCTTGGTGTTCGATACTGGGAAAATGTGTGCCTAAAAATGCTGTACTGAGAAAAATGTGTACTTAATCCTTTCAAAATGGGGAGAATTAACAGTTTCGAGTGCATCTTGAAAGCCAGTTTTGCATAAATTTTATTAGTCCCTTTCTGTGTTCGTTTTGATTTTGCTCTTCTCATTTATAAGCCCATCTTCAAATGATTGATTGAACTACTGCCTGCTTCTGTTCTGAATGTTGTGCTTTGTACAATGTCAGAAAATACATGAACTTACTTTGCTTTTCCAGTGTTTCATATCTCAGTAGTCAATTCCAAACTATTTGATTCTTGTTGCTCTGACTTACGATTTCAACTTGCCTCCTTTTATTAGCTTTGTTTCAGATTATCTATTCTACCTCTGCTTTTGTTCTTTTTTTTGATGAATATTTCTTTTTTAACATCTTTATTGGCGTATAATTGCTTTACAATGGTGTGTTAGTCTCTGCTTTATAACAGAGTGAATCAGCTATACATATACATATATCCCCATATCTCCTCCCTCTTTCGTGTCCGTCCCACCCTCCCTATCTCACCCCTCTAGGTGGTTACAAAGCACTGAGCTGATCTCCCGGTGCTATGTGGCTGCTTCCCACTAGCTATCTGTTTTACATTTTGTAGTGTGTATATGTCCATGCCACTCTCTCACTTCGTCCCAGCTTACCCTTCCCCCTCCCTGTGTCCTCAAGTGCATTCTCTATGTCTGCACCGTTATTCCTGTCTTGCCCCTAGGTTTTTCAGAATCATTTTTTAAATTAAGATTCCATATATATATGTGTTAGCATACGATATTTGTTTTTCTCTTTCTGACTTCACTCTGTATGACAGACTCTAGGTCCAATCACCTCACTAAAATAACTCAGTTTCGCTTTTTTTTTTATGGCTGAGTAATATTCCATTGTATATGTGTGCCACATCATCTTTATCCATTCATCTGTTGATGGACACCTAGGTTGCTTCCATGTCCTGGCTATTGTAAATAGTGCTACAGTGAACATTGTGGTACATGACCCTTTTTGGATTATGGTTTTCTCAGGGTATATGGCCAGTAGTAGGATTGCTGTGTCGTATGGTAGTTCTATTTTTAGTTTTTTAAGGTACCTCCATACAGTTCTCCATAGTGGCTGTATCAGTTTACATTCCCACCAGCAGTGGAAGAGGGTTCCCATGCTCTCTAGCATTTACTGTGTGTAGATTGTTTGATGATGGCCATTCTGACTGGTGTGAGGTGATACCTCATTGGAGTTTTGATTTGCAGTTCTCCAATGATTAGTGATGTTGAGCATCCTTTCATGTGTTTGTTGGCAGTCTGTATAGCTTCTTTGGAGAAATGTCTGTTTATGTCTTCAGCCCATTTTTGGACTGGGTTTTTTTTTTTTTTTTTTTGATATTGAGCTTCATGACCTTGTAAATTTTAGAGATTACTCCTTTGTCAGTTGCTTCATTGGAAAATGCTTTCTCCCATTTGGAGGGTTGTCTTTTCGTCTTGTTTATGGTTTCCTTTGCAGTGCAAAAGCTTTGAAGTTTCATTAGGTCCCATTTGTTTATTTTTATTTCCCTTTCTCTAGGATGTGGGTCAAAAAGGATCTTGCTGTGATTTATGTCATGGAGTATTCTGCCTATGTATTCCTCTAAGAGTTTTATAGTGTCTGGCTTTACATTTAGGTCTTTAATCCATTTTGAGTTTATTTTTGTGTATGGTGTTTGGGAGTGTTCTAATTTCATTCTTTTACATGTGGCTGTCCTATTTTCCCAGCACCACTTATTGAAGAGACTTTCTTTTCTCCATTGTATATTCTTGCCTCCTTTATCAAAGATAAGGTGACCATATGTGCGTGGGTTTATCTCTGGGCTTTCTGTCCTGTTCCATTGATCTATATTTCTTTTTATGTGCCAGTACCATGCTGTCTTGATTACTGTAGCCTTATAGTATAGTCTAAAGTCCAGGAGCCTGCTTCCTCCAGCTCTGTTTTTCTTTCTCAAGATTGCTTTGGCTATTCAGGGTCTTTTGTGTTTCCATACAAACTGAAATTTTTGTTCTAGTTCTGTGAAAAATGCCATTGTTAGTTTGATAGGGATTGCATTGAATCTGTAGATTGCTTTGGGTAGTATAGTCAGTTTCACAATGTTGGTTCTTCCAATCCAAGAACATGGTATATCTCTCCATCTATTTGTATCATCTTTAATTTCTTTCATCAGTGTCTTATAGTTTTCTGCATACAGGTCTTTTGTCTCCTTAGGTAGGTTTATTCGTAGGTATTTTATTCTTTTTGTTACAATGGTAAATGGGAGTGTTTCCTTAATCTCTATTTCAGATTTTTCATCATCATCAGTGTATAGGAATGCAAGAGATTTCTGTGCATTAGTTTTGTATCCTGCTACTTTACCAAATTCATTGATTAGCTCTAGTAGTTTTCTGGTAGCATCTTTGAAGTTCACTTCTTCAACAGCCTAAACAGGCCATTGGTGGCCTGCAGTCTCATTTTCCTGCTTTTCTATGTGTCCTCTGGGCATCAGCTGGCCTCCTGAAAATGGAAGGCTTGCCACTTTAGGAGCTGCTTGGGTCAGTGACTTCTTGATGACCTTGTTCATGCCTGGCAATGCCGGCCAATGCCCAAGAATTTCCCCATCTCTAATTAAATATGACTGTACATAATCTCCTCCCGAGATTGCCTCTAATTTTAACCTTACTTACATGGGATATTTTTTATTCTGAACATTTAATGTTTATAACTGGATCCATACACACTATTTATTTTACCTGGGGACCAATTGCTTGTAAATAATCTTCAATCCCACATGAAAGTTATTGCATTGTTGCATAAGATTTTAGACAAATTTTGTAGGATATATTTTTCTTTCTCCACTAGAAAAGTGAATATGTGTATTTGGACATGTTCTGTGACTTTGGTTTATAAACTGGGAATACATGAGATAGGAAGCAAAATCTATAATATAAGGTAAATTGTAATCTTTCAGTGAGCAGATGCCTTTTTATTGAAGATCTTGGTGTGGCTAAGCAATATCTTGTGTACTACTTGTAGCAGCAAAAAATAAACAAGGAATAAGGGAGAAAAATGAAACACAGCATTGTGAAAAACAGGGATGAGTGTGATGAGAGAAGTACAGGCCTAATACCTGTAATGGAACATGTGCCACAACTTTTATATACCTTAAATCTGCCCTCTTTGTGGGCTTTGTCACTTATAATTACTAGGGGATATGTAAAGATAAACTTTCCACTCCCAGCTCATTTTAAACACAGTTTACCAAATGAACAGAATTTTTTGGTAATTAAAAAACTAATATTTATCATATTAGATGAAAAGAGTGTAAAGGTAATTAAACGCTATAATTGTTTCAATCTTGATTTTTAAAACTCTTTGTTTTGAGAATTGAATGTTATCACATAAGACAATCTTTGAAGGTAATGAAAACAAGCATTATTATTGCCATTTTGCAGTTGGTGAAACTAAGACTTAGATGTGAAACAGTCTTCTCTAAGGCTAGCGCATGTTAAGAGTCCACTAAAAGTAACCCTCTAACCTTAGTGGCTTGGGTACAAACTAAAGGTATAGAAACTTCCATTTTTTTTTTGTATCAAAGTGGGCTTTTCCCATGAAGAAAACCATCTTAGAAGCTAATCCTGGTAAAGTGAGGAAGACTTTCCATTCTGGGCTGTGGAATCAGGCTAAGCAGTTACTCAGCCTTGGTGGGCGGAAGCGGGATGTGAGTAATGCCCCCAAACCTCTGTATGTCTGCTACTTGTAGCAAAGATGAGTTGGTATTGATGTAGTCTTCTGATTTCTGGTTCTCTAGCAAATACTGAAAGGGCTAGGAACTAACCAACAACCAGAGTCCTCTCCCTGCAGTGAGATGAGAGCTGGTTCTGGCTGAACATTTAACGGATGCCGGAATCCTCCCTTACCCAGCTATCATGTCATTGAGTGTGGCATTGAGAGGAAAGGGCTGTCTGTATCTAAAACTGAATAAGCTGGCCTCATTGATATCTACATGTCCTCCAGAATTTTAAATAAATATTGAAAGAGCCCCAGCTATCAAAGTAATACTGCAGTAAACAGGCTCTACCTTCCAACTCCTTGGGTGTCCAGGTTTTTGGAACATGCTTTCTATGTTGCATGTTTGTACTAGACTTCTGGAATTCTTGTTCCAGCAACAATGTCAGCAACAGTTGATCAGTCTAACTTTCTGGCACACTTGGAGTTCTTTTACTCATCATGACTGAAGAAGAAATGGACTTTGCTCAATCAGTGGGATATAGAATTATAATTATTTATCATGTATATTGTGTCAACTCTGATCCTGTTTTGTACTCCAGCAAATACATGGACTATATTAATTATATAGTAAATAGAAGTTTATTTATCTGATGGGAACAGCTCTTTTACAAGTTTCATAAGAATCATGTTACCACTGAATGTAAGAACATTTGAATCTTTGAGGACATAGGTAACATTTTTCTTGTCAATTTTAACAATTTTTGACAAAAATAGCTATGACTCTTAATAGGTATAATTATACCTACTTCCTTCAAAGTGGAAATGTTCTGAGTTGCTGTTTCTTTGTGAGGCATTTATAAGGTGTTAGATTTTTAACACTTGTCAAAATTATCTCTTCATAACAGTCTTTTACATTTCTGGTATCTATTTTGATGACTTTATTTTTAATTTAAACTACACCTTGGACAGATTGAATAATGAATAATTATTTTTTAATACCTACCAATTTTTAGAAGCCAGAAAAATTGTTTTTTCTCAAATAAAGGAAAGGAATCATATCAAATTCAATCATAATGTAGGTAAAAGGAGTAACAAGAAATTACTGCTGCTCAAATAAGTTATTTTTATCTGGAATTAATTTGGGATTGCTACCTCAATTACATGAGTTATTAATTATTCCATATTTGATCTATGATTAAGATATGTATATTGTACTATATATATGCACATACATTTGGAGTAAATAAGTATAATTTAAATATTTTTCTCTATCAAAATTATCATCTTCAATTGGCAAAACATTTCTTGAATTGTTAAGCTACATTCTGAAAGCATTTCAAAATGTTTAAATGGATATTATTTCCTAATTTATAAACCTTCAAATGATTCCAGGAATAAAGATTGAGAAAAGAAAAAAAATAAAAGTGGTACAGTTTAAGAGCTTAAGGTCAAGGGACTCAGTTTAGCATGAATAGTGTTGATGGCTTTTTACTCTTTGGCTGGAGATGGTTTTCTGAAATACTGAAAGAAAAGAGAAGCTTGGATCATGAAGAGCTCAAATGTAGGACTACAGATTTCTCTTTCAAGTGGGTAGTTCCATTCTATGCAAACTCCTGTTGTTTGAAGTCAAGAAAAACATTAGTGTATCTATTATGTTTTGTGTTTTCACTGCAGTAGCATTGTGGCTCTGTTACATTTAGACACACTTTGAAGAACAAACTGATGTAGGTTGTTGAAGGTGAGCAAACTTGCTTGTTCTCTGCAATTATAAAACCAGACCTGGAACAAGGACTTTCTGTTTTCTACTGGCCAAATTTTCTATCTGATTTTGTGTTGAGATCCTAAAGCCTTTAATTGAATTCTACAAAATGATTAAGAGACAGGGTTCACATGGAAGGTGTTTCTGCTTGTATTGTTAGAGTTGCAGTAAAGCCTAGTGGGTAAGACCTTGAGCTTTGAAGCAAAAAAAAACTTGGGTTTGATTCCTCACTTTATCACTACTGGCCACGTGATACTGAATAATCTCACAAGGCCTTGGTTTCATCACCTGTAAAATGAGAAATAAAGAAATGAAAATTACAAGGAAAAGAGAATGGTTAGAATGATTCCTGTGGAGTTGGCTTAGAATTGCAGTTACCAGTGATATATATATATATCTCATATATATGTGTATGTATGTGTGTTTGTTTCCTAGCTCTGAGAGGACCTAGAAGTGATAAAACCTCAGTACCAATAAGTACACCTAGAGTCCATAACTTGTTTTCTAAATTCCATTCTCCAATAAATTTCATTCCTTTCCTCCTACCAGGACCCAAGGTTGCCTAGAGAAATGTCTGGTTTCAGAGCTATGGCAGAGAAAGTATAAGATGAACCTGGGATATTTTGCACTAAAAAAATGAGATGTGCAAAAAATGATGGGGGCAACTCAAAAGAACATAGGAGCCAACCTGAATTGCCTTTCAATGTTAAGCAGTTTAAGCACAAAATAAATAATATTGATAATGCTTTATAACCTATAGAATGAAATGATAATCCATGAGTCCATATTAATATAAATACATAATTAAATAAACACATGGGCCTGGAGGAAATGTCTTTGAAGAATGTAGAAGGCATAATAATAATAGAAAAATAACAAATTACCATTTGACAAATACCACAGTAATAATGGTTTCTTATAAGAATCAGTAATAGTACTAAATGTAGTACATGAAAGGATGGTCAGAAACAAGATAATTGCATGTTCTCAAAGTATCATAATATACTAATATTTATTAATTAAAAAGGCACAAAGTATCCTATATAGTGAAGAACCTAATAACAGACACCACCTGAGCTCACATCTTCAACAGTGAGACAAATCAGCATCATGAGCCTTCTGATATGAGAAGTTAACATCGCTTTTGTGGTATTTTTGCCAAAACTGATTAACCTGAACTTAATCATGAGGAAATATCAGACAAACCTAAACTGAGAGAGATTCCGCAAAATAACTAACCCCATTTCCTCAGAAGTGTCAATATTTTGAAAGACAGGCAGACGGGAACTATTCTAGATCAAAGAAGACTAAGGAAGCATGACAACTGTATGCAATGCATGGTCCTGGGTTGGATCCTGGGCATGAAAAATGACAGTAGTGGGATAATTGGCAAAATTTTAATAAGGTCTATAGATTAGATAATAGTCTGTATCAATATTAATTTCTTGATTTTGATCATTGTACTGTGGTCGTATAAGATGTTAATAATCAAAAACTTCATCTCTTAGCCCAGTATTTCTGTGTGCAGTCTACACTTTGGACTCACAGTTGAGCTCATAAATCATGAATTAATAGGATTATCCTTTTGATTTTTTGAGGAACAGATTTATCTACTATATTCTACAAGCATTGTGCATAAATTTGAGTACTCCATTAAAAGGATTTGGGAGGAAAATTTAAGAAAAAAGAGGCAAAAGCAAGACTGGATACAGAAAGAAAAAAAGATAAATTAGGTGATGTTTGTCACTGATATTCCAATATTTGTTCTCCATTCCATTTCTATCTCTAGGACCTTTCTTCCAACTATCTTTCTCCACCTTGTTTTCTCTTCAAAGTCATCTAACCCAACTTATTCTCAAGAAAAAAATCCCATAGTAGTAGTAAAAAATAGACAATAGTATTTCAATGAAAGCTTCCATATTACCCCTCCCAGGGAATTTGCTTTTTTAGACGTCTTTCTCAATAAGGAGTTCAAACTAGAATTTTTGATTGTGAAAATTTCAGATTATCTGTTCAGCAAGACTGGAGAGAAATTATCTGGTATTTTCTTCTGTTTCATCTGCATTCACCCTTGGCATTTGGGCTGCACAGGTTCAGAGCCTCTTCCAACTGGATATAATATTAGATGTGTAACACGATGATGTCAGCAGAAATGAACATGCATTCATCCACAAAGGGAAATAGATAAATGATTTTATTTTTGCACAAAATGGCTACAATGTATCAATATCCACAGTACCATGAAACACATATATTTTGCAGTGTCCTTTACGTTCAGATCTGATTATCATTTCAGAGTTTGTCTTTTGGTTTAGCTCTGATTTGCTATTGAGTGATTCTATAACTTCAAATTTTAAAAATAAGTGCAAAGAATGTAAACTATGCAAGATAACACAAAGGATATTGCTAAACTTAGAAGACAGACCAAGTGGTGAGGAACTCTTCCAAGTAGCTTTTTCCTCATTAATTGCTTGAGTGGAGAGTGGGAAGTAGGGTGGAGTAGAGTGGCAACATTTCTTAAGATTTCTGTGACTCTTTCCACGGAGATAGGAAATGAAGGTCCTGTTCTAAAGCTGTTACCTACACGTTCACAAACATTTCATTAAAAAAAATTCTCAGGAACATATTGAATGTATTTGATTTTATAGTATTAAAATATCATTTTGAATATTGATAACTCTTAGCTTTAGTTTCTCTATTCATTTAATATTAACTGTCTTCAAGGAAAAGAGCTAGTTGAGATACTGTTCCATAGCTTTATTAAGAATGATGGTAGCAATGACAAAAACAAAAATAACTTACAATTGTATAGTGCTTTATAGTTTGCATCATATTTTCACAGGATAGCTGTTTGAGATAAGTTAAAATAACCTTATTTTACATGTAAAGAATCTGAGGGCTTCCCTGGTGGCGCAGTGGTTGAGAGTTCGCCTGCCGATGTAGGGGACACAGTTCGTGCCCTGGTCGGGGAAGATCCCACATGCCGTGGAGCGGCTGCGCGCATGAGCCATGGCCGCTGGGCCTGCGCGTCTGGAGCCTGTGCTCCGCAACGGGAGAGGCCACAACAGTGAGAGGCCCGCATACCAAAAAAAAAAAAAAAAAAAAAAGAATCTGAGGCTCAGAGAGAATAAGCACCCTACCCAAGTTCCCATAGCTTATAAAAAAAATTGAGCTAAACATAGAATCCAAGTATTTTCCTAACATTCCCAGTAATTTTAATAAGCAGATTTCTCTAATTCTCTCAGTGACAGAGATTGAGAAAGTGGCATTGCAAGTATGAAGGTAGTGGACAATGGTAATTATAGCTGGAGCCGTTGAATTAATAAAGGACTAATAAAGGAAATAAGACCTATGCTAGATTGAAAGTAACGTTTCTAGTGAACCCTTTGTCCAGAATGTACCTGAGAAAGAAGTAAGCATAAGAAATTAACCTTGGGCACCTCCTGATGGAAGAGGGGTCTGTATTTGGGCAAATTTGTTATTCCCAGTACTGAAGTCTGATAGTGACTTAGAATTAGGAAGAGGAGTATGCCTTTTGCAGTTTCCATTTGTTGATGGGGGAATGTTTTATAATTTTGACAACTTTGATTAGTTTCATGTGATCCATTTTAACTATTATTATAATATCATAAGCACTAATTGTAATACTAGAAACTATTAGCTAGAATTCTTGCTAACATTACCTCATTTCAGCAAAATAACATTCTAAGGTAGCTGTAGTGTCTTTATCTTTTTGGTGAAGAAACTGGTGTACAGAGAGTTTCTGTTACTTGCTTGTGATCACACAGCCTATAGTAGGTGGTGAACCCGGGACGTACATTCAGGCTGGGTTATTTCATTTACTCAGTAATTTAGAAAACATTCAATGAGAGTGTGCCATGGGCCAGGCCTGACTTAGGATTCTGGCGTCACATCACTGAACCTGTCATATAAGCCCTCTGAATTCAAGGAGGTTACATCCTGTTTGGGGTAAACAGGTAATAATCAAGTAAAAAAATATTAATATATTTTGAGGTTTTGATTATTTCTATAATGAATTACTCTTTCTTCTATATCTTTATAAGTAATTAGCATGGAATCAGTGCTTTAGGTGTGAAAGTCAGAGAAGGCTTCTCTGAAGAAAATAAGATTTGAGCTAAACCCTGCAAACAGAGAAGGAGGCAGCTACATGAAGTGAAGACTAAGGGGAAAGTGTGTGCAAAGGCCTGAGAAGGAATTAGCTTGCTCTGGCCTGACTGAAGACAAAAAGAGGTTGATGTGGCTATAGTATATGAGTAAAGGGGAGAGTGGTATGAAACGGGATACAAGACATAGGCAGGGGCTAAAGCACGTAATCAAGGAATTAGGAACTTGTTCTAAAAACTCTTTCACGATGGAAAAACCTAGAGGATGAAGGGAAAAACAAATGATAGTAATTTTAGAACTGAGAAACCAAGGCAAAAGCTCTTTTGAGGGGTTAGGATTTTGGCCACAAAGCCTCTCCCACATTACTGAGATATCCTTTCTGTTGAAGTGTTCCTGTCTCCTACTCGATGGTATGGAGAAGAGCCAGCTGAGTCTTTATCCTGACTGTATCAGACGAAAGCTTTTTTAGGAAAGGAAAGCTCAGTTTCATAAATTCAAAGCTAGGAATCCCTTCTTTCCAATTAAGTCTATCCATGACTAGAATGAGGAATAGAAGGGAAATGCTTAGGCCATTCTGTGCGCCCTAATTCTCAAGACGGTATTTGTCTCATGGGGGGAATGGACTTAAATGTCTTTGAATAAATGAAATAAGGTTAAGAGAACTCTTTATTTAATCAAAGAAGGATGGATAATCATCTTTGGATTCTTTTGGCAATGGTTCAAATAATAAAAATTTTCTTTTAAATAAGGAAATACTGAATAATGGGGCAACATCACTTGAAAATAGTATTTAATTTGCTCTTGTTTTCTTGCATTTCTGAGTTCGTATTTGGACAACTGTGCAGTTTTTATATCCAGACTGAGTTTTCACATAAGTAACAGAATAACATGCTATTTTAAGATAATTTCTATTTTGATGTAACTCAGAGATAAGTGTAAGTTCATGTTTCTCTAATAAATTATATGTGTGAAAAATGACCAGTGATTCAAACTTGATAATGGAATGTACTTCTTTTATTGTCTTTTAATCTTACTAAAGTTGTTTTCCCTTAAAATCAGTTTCCATAGCCTGTCGCAGAAATGAAGCTTCTGGAACTTAAGTCCTCTGATCTCTACTAAGCAAAGTGGCACTGGGGAAATGAAAAGTTAAAGATTATTAGACTAATGCCACCCATTAAAAGTGCCTGTGCCACTTTTTCCAAAGCCTCAGTGACTGTGGCCAAGCCTGATGAGACACGTCTTATTTATCTCAGGAAAAATTGTGAAAGACTTGGACATGGGCAAACAGATAACTGAGTCTTTTCAATGTCTTGTCTAGTGTACCCATCTGGATTTTCTGATTCTTTGGGAGTCTGCTTTTCATAGTCTTTGACTGAACTATTTTACAATTCTATATATTTTGGAAAATTGATAGTAATGCAAATAATTCTTGTCCATTGAAATATAACTGAATTTTGTCTAGTGGAGGTGCAGTTTATTCCCTGCTTCAAATGCTGCAGAAAAGGCTCTTTGTGTATCCATTAGTAAATCCACTGTTCATTGGATTCTCCTATGAAAGAGGGTTTTATATCTTATTGTTTCCTTTATTGATTATGAGCTAAATAAAATCATTAACAAATGTTCATTTTATATTTGTATGAGAGTCATGATTTTACCTTTTTGAAAACATATTTTTATAATTCCCCTTCAAAATGAAACTCAACAATATAGTCCCTTTAAAGTAAATATCTTTTTTTTTTTCCCTTTCGGTTTTTTGGGTACATACGTGTCTTTCTAGGCCCTTAAAGTAGACATTGTTGACTTCCTTTAGATCTTAAGTGTTTCAAAAGGTAGTTAAAATATCCTCTAAGGAAGACATAATGTGATCTTTTAAGGCATTTTGTTTAGAGGGTAAATGCAGTAATAATACTTTATTGTTATGGCAAAATACTTTATGTTATGGTAGTTAAAATGTCCTCTAAGGAAGATATGTGATCTTTTAAGGCATTTTGTTTAGAGGGTAAATGCAGTAATAATACTTTATTATTATGGCAAAATACTTTATTGTTATGGCAAAATACTTTATTGTTATAGAGTGTCCTCTGCACACTTCTATTTTAGGGTTTTCAGAGCCCACTCATCTGACTATATGACTGCTGAAAGGACAAGGACCACATATATGTCTCGTGCATTCCTCTTAATTACCTTATCTGTAAAGGCGAAATGATGTAGATGGCAAAGTTGGGTTATGGCCACTGTTTTCTCTCCCTTTTCGGGAATCTTCCTGGAAGCACCTCCCTCATATGTGCTAGATACCTGACATGTCTCATTGAGGATTTCCTGGCACTACTCTTTAGAAATAAATCCTATGTGTCAGAAATTAACTTTGGAGTGTATTTGCCTCTCAAAAGTCCCCCTATATTATTGCTTCTCAGCTTGCTCTTATGGCTGTAAATATCTTATGATACTAGTTTTCTTAAGAACTATATGACCATGAATGTGGTCTTACGCTATCATTTTGGGAGGTCTATAAATTTTAATTGGTATTCGTAGAAACTTAAAAGAATAGAGGTCTAATGGTAGAATTTCAGGCAAATTGCCAGGCTGAGACGAGAGAAGGCATTCTCAGTATACTTTACAAATTATACCAGTTTATTCTATTTGCTTATATTCTTCTTACCAAATGTCACGTTCCAGTAGTGCTCATGACTAAATCAAATCATATAACTATAGCCTAATCAGGCCAGTTGAAGAAAGGAGGGGAAGAGGAGATTATGAATGCCTTTTCCATAATTTGTTTTAAAAAAGTTTAGTCTCTTCTGTTTTAAAATAATGAACTCTAGTAGAGATGACTTACTTTTCCTTACTTTTTGGCACCCTTAAAATTGTGAATGCTGGTAGTTTCCCATATATTTTAGGCACAGTTCTAGATCTAGGAGCTTGCATGTGTGAGCCTTTATGTGCATATAGTTGTGAGCCTACTAATAGTCATAAGTGGACAGGTCAAAGAATAGAGAGAAACTAATAGCTTTGGTAGATTTGTCAAAAGAAACTAGCTTCTCTCCTTTGTTGATTTTGAAATCATATGAAACATGTATTTGATGAATATGCTTCAGGAATGTGGAAAGGAAGACAGTGACTGCTCAGTCCCTTACCTCCTTATCTCCTCATTCTACAAGGCCCTTGGCATTGTCAGGGCAGTGCGCTCCCATGATGAGAAGAGCTCTCATGAAAAATAAGGGAAACATACACCACTTAGGATATGTATCTATAGGGAGCAGCACAACAGAAATTGTAGTTATTCTACAGTTGAATTGAATTAAATATGTGACACCTACATTTAGAATGGCAATTGGGCCTAGTTATTATTGGGTTCAGAAACAGTTTTACTTTTTTGAAAAAATTAAGCAAATACATTTAATAGAACGTTTAGAAAGGAGAATCTTGTAGAACTTCAGTTGAAATTTTTAAATAAGAAAGTTAGGTTTCCTTACATGTATTGAGATTATGGGGGTAAATACAAATTAAAAGTAAGAGGCTTAATTCTTCCAATTGAAAATAAGGGAAGAGACTCCCCACTCCCTCCCTTTTCCTAGAGCATTTTCTTTAGAAAAGTTGTAAGGTTTTTGTCTCTTTGAAATATATATCAATTTTTTTAAAGCTAAATAAGCTCCTTAAAAGCTTTACAATCTAGGACTGTCTTTCCCAAGGACCTGGGAGCCATCCCTTTGAAGTGTAATCATCATAGAAGATAGTGCCCTGTCTCAGCTTCTGTGGTAGGGTAGGCGCCCCACTTTGGTGGGTACCTACCTCCAAGTTATAAAACTGTCTCTTGTCCTAAAAATATGAGAAGTTTATTTTTCCTATCAATGAAGCCAATTAGCGAACCCAAATGATCACCCCAATTACCAGGTGAATTTAAGTACGGTGAACTATGTGTGATAAATGGTGCTGTCAAGTACTCTAACTTGGGGACCAGTTAGAGTTTATCTTGAGATCAAGTATGTAATGGGTTGTATCTACTTGGCTGTATGAAAGGGTGGGATTTCTTTCTACCTTTGCAGTCTCTTAGTGGATTGCCTTTGATATGCATCACATCCTGGTTTAATGCTTATTCAATTAAAAAAATTGTTTTCATTCTCTTCTACCTTTGTGGAGAGATTTTCTGGGTTGGGAAGAGGTTATGATTTTAGTTATATTCCTCCAACGATGTTTCGGATAAAATCCGTTAAAGTGTGTACTAATAATGGCTAATATTTATTTAGCATTTAGCACTGTTTGGTTCTAGGTTCTAGATGTTTCATGGGCAATATTTGCAAGGTCACCCAGCTATTAAGTTATGAAACCAAGAGTTGAAGCCAGGCAGAACGAATCACCTACGTACACATTTCACAAGTAATTGTACTGCCTCCCTGTGCCAAACACGGGTGGGTTCTAGTTCATTATTTTAATCAGAATTCTAATCAAGATGGTTGCTACGCAATTAGGTTATTTAGGCATGTTGTAATGGTTGGAATTTCCATTTGCCTTACCATTTAAAGACAATCTTCTTCAGTGAATTACTTTGATATTTTGGTCACAATTTGGGGCTACAAGTTAACTCCTAATTATCTAGCACTTTGCATCTGTATCAGCCCTTAAATTGGTGAGGAAATGATGAAAGCATTGAGAAAATCCCCATTACTTTCATTTGAATGTAAATTTAACTAACCTAATTCTCTGCTGGGCTCCTGAAATCTTTCAGAATTTTTTTTCATTTTTAGTGTTCATGCAATAGCCGACTTTAATTTCAGACCCACTGGTAGAGTCCTGACTTAGGAGTGAATAACAAGCCCACCCTACCTCTGATGGGGTACCTCCTTCAGTATGGGATGTTGGAAAATATCAATTGTTTCCTCTAGGGTTTATTTCCCACCTTTGCAAATTGTGTGGTATGGAGAGAATTGAGGTGAATGAGGTGATTTCTAAAGTCTTGTTTACTGTGGAACAGTAATCAGTATCCAGGCTGCAAAGAAAAAAGAGCTTTATTTGGAGTCTTAAGAATTACAGGGAGACACAGATTCGGTACAACTGAACAAGTATTCTGGGGAAGGGAAAGAGTTTAGGGGCTTATAAAGGCAAAAGCCACAAGGCTGTATTCTGACATGAGAAAGGAAATATTTGTCCTTAAGTTTGGCTGTCATGAGTTGTTTCAGGTTGCATGTCTGATAAATATCTTGAGTTCTGGCAGATGTTCTAGATGCCTATGTTAGGACAATAAGTGGTCAGAAGGTCAGATTCCATCCAGGCTGAAACATACATAAGTCACCTTTCCTCAGTGGCCTCCCAGCTGGGTTTTAGGGAGCTCTCTTAGCAATACTGACTCCATTTTGATTTTTCTTTCACATTAGTAATGGTGGGGATGGGGAGTGATGGTGGTTAGGCTGTACTCATATAGAAGGAGAGCTGTAAAAATCAATGTGTTAAGACACTAAGTACAGGCAACAAAATAAACAAGTGGGACTACATTAAACTAAAGGGCTTCTGCACAGCCAAGGAGATGATACATTGAAAAGGCAACCTACAGAATGGGAGAAAATATTCACAAACCATATATCTGATAAGGGGCTAATAGCCAAAATATTTTACCCTTTGACCTACATCACGTGATCTCCCCCTCCTCCTAGCTCCTGGCAACCACCATTCTTTTCTCTGCTCCAGCACACCGTGAATTCCACGGGGGCAGAGAATACGAATGTCTTTTTAACTGAAACATTGCTAGAGCTGATGCTGAGTAAAATATTCACTAAGAACCAAAGTGTGGCCTTGGTATTTAGCCAAAATCTAAGATTTGGCTTCAGTTTTGGCCTCAGATTTAGGAAGACTGAATTCCTGAATGACCACTTCAAAGACATTTCTGACATTTCTGGTCTTGCAAATGATGGGTGATAGATAATCAGGTAGTTTAGCATCAGACTCAATCAGCATAACATTTTCAGTAATGTGTACAAGTTGTGTCATTGGGACTTATTGTTAATCTGAGAATTCACTTCAAATGTAAGCAAGTAACCAATATACATTGGACTGAAAATCTAGTGTCCTTTGTACATTGCAATGCTCTGTGTGTTAGAGTAAAATTTTATCATTGCAGTAATAAAATCCTGCAATAATTGACTGTGAAAGATTTATATACGTAATCAATATTTATAACTTTCAAACAGTTCTGAAGATAAAGATATTTCCAGTATGACTATCAAGAGAAAGTATGTTAGGTAGATAACTTTATGAAAAATACTCCTTTTGAAGTAAAAATACTTATAAAAATTTAAATAGTATAGCAGAAAAATAAGAGCTTAATTTATATCACAATGATAAATTTGTTACATTACATGTGATCCTTGTATTTTAATAATAAACACATGATCCTTAAGAAATCCATTTACTTTTTCATTACTTAAGTTGTGAGTCATGAGTCTTGGGCATGAGTATAGAGAAGCAGAGTCACTTGAGGACATCGTATGGCTTGTTAAGGATTTTGGATTTTATTCTAAAGGGGATAAAGTGTCTTTGAAGGATTTAAACAGGGGAGTGATGCGGAGACACCCATATTTTATATTAATCACTTCGGCTTCAGTGTGGAGGACAACATTAGTTTGCCTAAAACAAGATTCTGGGGTACAAATTATTAGATTGTGCTGCAGTCCAGGTAAGAAAGGTGAGAGTGGTTACGCTGGAAACCAGTGTTTAGGAGGTGAAATTAGCATGCTTTAGTCTTTTATTTCATTTAAGATAAAGTGATAAAGATCTCAGTTTCTGACTTGTGTCACAAGGTGTATAGTGCTTTTATTAATTGAGATTATATTAAAATTAGGAAAATCTGATTTGTAGCAGTCTGAAGTTTTGAGTTTTGGACCCAAGTGTGAGATATTAGTAGAAAGCCAATGGGTATGTTTAGGAGTAAGTTTTTTCTGTGAAAGTAGAGCTTATAAAGTGTTCACAACGTAGATACAAATATGGATTGGAGAGCTGTCAACATATAATTAGTTAAATAATGTATGAGAGTCACGTTTTTAAGTTTTTTGAAAATTATACTTTTAACACAAAATGACCGTGTTTACTTCTTTTGACTTTTCTCTGTAAGCAGAATATCCTCTTTGGGGTATACATATTTCTTTAGATGAATTAATATCTATGATTGAGGTATAGCTTAGCCTGTGGGCATATGAAGCATTCTTTCACTTTACTCTGAATCTTGATTTAAATAGTTTAAGTAAAAGAACTTTATTTCCTCATCCAAGTTACCTTAAAATCTGCTCTGTCCTGCCTAAAATGAGGTTACAAATGTGAGACATTTATGAATGAATCATGACAAGGTATTTAGAGACTGATTCAATAGACCTGAACTAGAACTCAGGAAACTGAATTTTAATAAGGATCGGGCAGGTTCTTCTCATACTTAACCCAGGAATACCTCAAAGGCGCTGCTTATCTACTGACCTTGTCTGAACTGTTGCTGTCACTTATAGAATGATGTCCAGAGTAGTTATTTTGTTACAATGCAGTTAAAATAATAATTGTTCCATTGGATCACAGACTGCGTCTGGGTCACATTGTTGGGTTGCTTCAAGTACGAAAAGGCCAGGATTTAAACTACATTTTTACATATGGGCAAATTTGCAGTCTAGCTGGTAATCTGGGGTTAGTTTTTACAGGATCTGCTCCGGGGAAGGGGCATGAGTAGGGATGTGGTTTTTGTAACAGGTTGACTGTCAGTGTCTAGATGTTTGAGCCATGTAGGAGGCTACAGTATCAATGCACAGGTAAAACTCAGGTTTATTCTTCTCAGGTTATGAAGGACCAGGTTTAGGCAATGGGTTTCTCCCAGGGCTCCAACCAGCAGGTGGTTCTTTACTCAATCCCAGGGCAAGAGCTGCTAGCCTTAACACCTGGATTTAAGCAGCTCTCAGAATATGAATGAATGAATATGGGATAATAAGTTCCTGTTGCTCTACAAAGTAAGGCAGGGTTTTCTAGGTAAAGAGCATTGTTCTGGAAAGTCTGGTTCTTCTGGGGGTTCCTCATGCTTGACATTCTCCCAATAGCTCCAGCGTTAACAGTTGCCTCCTAGTGTTATTTTGAGTAAGCTAATCCTTAATAAGAATTTCTGATCTCATTTTCAGGAAATGTAAACGAGAATACTATGCCAGTCATTACTTAATAAAATCTTCTCTAAACTTTTCTGACTCCTTTTAGAACTAAAAAGAAAAAATAGTCATAACTCTGAAAATATGGCCTTAATATCTGTGGAAAACATGATACGGAATTTGTTACTAGCTTGGACTTAAACCAATAAAATAAAAGCTATTTATTTAAAATATAATATTTAAAATATAAATATTTAAAATATAATCATTTCTACATTTTACACAAGTGTAGAAAAAATATTAGAATGGAAGACTAAGAGCTATAACACCTGGAGGTAGAACTGAATGCGTTCAAATTTTCTTAGGGTCCACCTTTTCATTTATGTTTCCATGATCTTAAAATATTTCTCTTTCTTTATGTTCTCAGTATCTTATTAATAAGCTGCATTTAAAATTTTCTGTATACCTTTCTAAAGCAGGTCCAAATAAGATGTGTTGTTTCCTTTATTTTTGGAATATCCTTATTAACCAAATGATCTAATTAGAGAAAATAATAGACCTTAATTTTTAGCTAAGGTTTTTTTCCCTTTTGATTAATATTGTTTTCAAACCCAGACCAAAATTTTCCTTGTTTTCAATTAATTTTTTTTGGTTTCCTTCTTATTTGAGTTATCATACTCTTGATTTGATTAATTTATTTAGTCTCTGGGTATATTTTTCTGTGATCCTTTATTTTTTTAGAAGTAGTTAAATGGTTGAAAAGTGGGGGAAAAAAAAAAAAGGATGGGGAGAGATAGATAACTTATACCAATCACTAATACCTCAATGTTTATCCCTTACCCTACTGTTCTGTCTCTGCGTCAAATAGTCAACTTATTCACTTGGCTGGTTCTGCTAGTATTCATGGATTCTGTAGATTTGCTCTAGACTTCTGATTTACGCTAGACATGACGAATGGATTATCATTATCCATTTTCACTGCTTATTAAGCACTCTTTTTGATGGCAGCCTGAGTATACACATGGTCTATATGTTGAGGCTACAGTAGAAATTCCATCTGGGAAGATAAATATTAGGACCTCTGTCAGAACTACGGATCTTTCTGGCCAACACTCTGTCTCTACCATGAAAGTGTTTTGAAGAGAAGACCTAATCTTTCCCAATGATTTTACCTCAAAAGGCCAGGAATGAACCCTAAATGTCAATTCATCAGCAGGTATTTAATAAGCAGTGAATACTTATTCATTTCATTCATTCAGTAGCTGCTTACACACTAGGGGCTTGGTGGCTAAGTGTGTAAGCGCTGGTGTCAAGTTGCCTGGGTCCAAATCCTTTCACTGCCACTTATAATCTATGTAACTTGAGTGACTGACTTAAACAGTCTTTGTTCCTTAGAAGTATGTTTCATAGGATGCATGCTTATATTTATAATATCTAGGTCACGGAAGAACCCAAAATATGTTGACCATTATATTATGCACTAAAGATCATGCTAGGAAATGTGAGGAACCTTAAAGTTCCTTCAGAAAGTACCCCTACCTCTAGTAGTTGACAGTTTAAATGGGAAACATGTATCAATAATACATGTAACCTCAGCGTGGCTGGCAGCCTGGGTTTTTACTTCTTGCCCATCTTAAAGTTTGATTTTGCTTTTTGCTGCTTCTGTCCTTCCTCTCGCCACAAAATAATTCCAAAGGTGTTGGTAATTAATGTAAATTTTACTAAAGTTTCTTTTAGGAGATGGATAAGAAGTTTACACGGCACACTGTAAACTCACTAGCTAGCCATTTGCCCTCTGTATCAAGTTTCTGTTTTTAGGCTTATAAATGCCAGCTCCTCACTTTCAATTTTCTTTCTATCTGTGGAGTGTCTCCAAATTCCTTTTCTATTCCAGGACAATTAGTTTTTGTGCAGCCTGCATACTCTACTCAGCAAAGCAAAATCTCAGAAATGAGCAAATTTTTTCTCGTTCCACAAATATGTCCCACGGGGTGTCAGTTCATTCAGTCCAGATACAACAAGGTAAAAAAGTGACATATCAAAGAAAAATAAGTGCTGTGTGACTTTATAAATGGAAGAGTTTATTTCTGACTAGGGATGCTGAAGTCTTTCTGGGAGTGAATGACAGTTCAGCTGGACTTTGAGAAATGAGTATGATTTGGACACATGGAAATGGATGGGTGGGGGAGGGGAATGAGAGAAGAGACAACAGGGTATATAAGATGGAAAGAACTGAAAGTGCGTACAAGCAGACTGAAACGCTGCGCTGTATATGTAAAGATCAATGTTCAGTTCAGCCAAGCAGCACATTATACAAGCTTTCATTACAGTAGAGAAATATTGTCCGTTAACTCATCCTGAGAAATAAACGCTGGAAAAGAGTGTCCTAGAATATTCAGAATTGGGAGATTGCCTCTTCCCTACACTTCAGTAAGGGAAGTGACTATTGGATAGCACAAGCTGTGCAATAACTCAGAAAGACAAACCATGAGAAAAAAGCTGGCAGGCAGTAAATAAGTATAAAACTCCTCCCCCCGAAACTTCTCTGCCATCAAGTTCCGTGGAAGGGGAACCTACCAGACATACCTCCTTCCCACTAAATGCTCACAAATATCCCTCAAATCACAAGTCATTATTTTAAAATATCACTGTCTCTTTATTTCTATTTCCATATACCTACTTTGCTTTTCTTGGTAGTTGCTGAAATTTGGAACAGTGACTAAGTTTTATGACTGTTTTGACATGGTACAGCTTCAGAACAACATATGCATGAACAGAAAGCCAGGAGTGACCAGGAGAACGCAGGCTGTGGGCCTAGAGAGAGGCTCTGGGAAGGTACTGGTCTTCCACAGGGTAGGAAACGAGGGTACATCCTATCATTCTTACATCACGAGGTCAAAGAGATCTCAGCAGTCATCTGGATTTCAGAAAATGGGCTAGAGGAGGTTGGACTAGATTATTGAAAGGACTCTTTAAGAGCAAACAGTCTGTGGCTTTTTTTTTTTTTTTTTTGCGGTACGCAGGCCTCTCACTGTTGTGGCCCCTCCCATTGTGGAGCTCAGGCTCCAGACGCGCAGGCTCAGCGGCCATGGCTCACGGGCCGCGCCACTCCGCAGCATGTGGGATCTTCCCGGACCGGGGCACGAACCCGTGTCCCCTGCATCGGCAGGCGGACCCTCAACCACTGCGCCACCAGGGAGGCCCCAGTCTGTGACTTTTATTTATTTATTTATTTTGCACATTGGAATTAGACGCAGAATTATTTTTAGAAAATTATTTGGAGTCAGGTTGCAATGACTTGCTTAGCTCAGCTTTCCCAATTTCTGTTAACCATGACCGGAGAATCACCCTGGTAACTGCAGTACATGTTTGTCATTTTCAAAAAGCCAGGCTCGTTTACCCTTGATTTGAAAGAGTAAATGGTGGACTTTGGCTTCTGCTTTCCTATCTATAAAGAGACTATGGTGATTAAATGAAAATCACTAAGATCTTGAGAGCATAAGTCATTGGTTAAAATCGCGAATAGCTGGATCCGGACATATTAATGTTCCAAAGCAATTAACTACAAAGACATATTTTTCACGTGACCAGAGACAAATTCAGTTAAGAGAGCTGTCTGCTATCATAAATAAAAACTAAATATCTCCCATAGCACCATATTCTAATGAAAATGCCAGAAACAAGGGAAATGTTATAGCTAGGTGGTGATCCCAAGCCTTCTCTGAAGAGAGGACAGGGCAAATAGAAAACTGTGTAGAACTGACTGTTCAAAGTGCAAACTAATTTATCATTGGTAATTAGAACAAAATTGGGAGAGGAGTACACCTAGGGAGTCATTTAGCCCAATTCTATAAATTATCACAATGAAAAAAACTAAAACCCGGAGAGGATAATAAAATCAGCGTGCATTTATTGTATTCTTGTCTGTGTCAGGCATTGTGCTAAGTGTCTTTCATATTTCCTATTTATAGCAACTCTGTAAGGTGGCTACAGCTATCCCAGTTTTACAGTAGAAAATTTTTAGTTTTTAAATTTCCATAGATTGCATAGCTAGCAAGATTAAAAGTATGACCTTAAACCCGATTTTTCTTTTTTCAAATCTTCACCTACTTTTAGATGAAGTATTTTGCCCAAGGCCTAAACAAGCACATCCATATCCTGACTCCTAGTTTGATTTTATTTTTCTTGCTGCGCTATTTGAAGATTGTTACGCTGAATTATTGATCCAAAAATCAATCTACCGAACCGTCTACTCCATGGGTCAAGTAACTGTATGTAAAGAAAACTGTTTTGCATACATAAAACTATATGTAAAGAAAAACACATTAAAGTATTTGGCCCGTTAGCATGAAAGGAGAATTTTTAAAGAAAGGAGATCTTAAATGCATGATGAATTGCTATATATTAGAGAGCATGAATGAATTGTCCCATGTGATACTCCAGTACTTATCACATATTGTTTTCCACCGTGGCCTAGGAAGGGCAGCTGGATGAAGTAAATATCTACTTGCTAAAATTTTTATTTTGGAGATGCTCACTTAGCACATTGTTATTTTATCTGGAATATTCATGCTTTTATGTATAATGCTCAACAGCAAAACATTACATGCACAGTTTTACACAAAAGCTTTTACCTATTACTGAGTAAATACTTGATATTTATATCCAGAATAGTAACTGATGGTCCTAATGTGTCTACAGGGCTGTAACTCACTTCAGCGTTTTCTGCTGACTTATACACTGCAAGAATACTATCTGAGTGCTTTATTACTGGCTTCAAAATCCTGAGGCTAGGGGCTTCCCTGGTGGTGCAGTGGTTGAGAGTCCGCCTGCCGGTGCAGGGGACATGGGTTCGTGCCCCGATCTGGGAGGATCCCACATGCCATGGAGTGGCTGGGCCCGTGAGCCATGGCCGCTGAGCCTGTGCGTCCAGAGCCTGTGCTCCGCCACAGGAGAGACCACAACAGTGAGAGGCCCGCATACCAACAACAACAACAAAAAAAATCCTTAGGCTAAGTTTAAAATTCTGGAATATTCACTCTATGGACATATTTTGTTTTCCCCAAATTAGAGAGCAAAAATGGCTTGTAAAGTACTTAGAAGTTGTCATCCAATTATTTGTGTATTTGTAGAATCAGGACGGTGTGATAGTCTTACGTGTCAGCCTTTCTAGGCTATAGTGCATGGTAGTTTAAATAAATACTAGTGTCGGAGATACGATTGACAGCTATAATCAGTTGACTAAAAGTAAAGCAGATTACCCTCCATAATGTGAGTGGGCCTCAACCAAACAGCTGAAGGCTTTGGGAGCAGAGTGAGGTTACCTGGAGAGCAGTTCTCCCTCACAGCTGTAGCATCAAATCTTGACTTTCCAGCTTGCTGGCCTGCCCTAAGAATTTTAGACTTTCTGGCCTCTTCAGTTATGTGAGCCAATTTCTTAAAATAAATTTTTTTTTATATATACAGGCATATCTTGGAGATACTGTGAGTTTGGTTTCAGACTACCACAATAAAGCAAATATTGCAATAAAGTGAATCACAAGCTTTTGGTTTCCCAGTGCATACAAAAGTTTTTTTCTTCCAGTTTTTTTTTTTAACATATATAGCACTGTATAAGTTTAAGTTGTATGGCAGAATTTTTTTGACTTATATACATCATGAAATGATTATCACAACAAATTTAGTGAACATCCATTATCTTATACAGATACAAAATTAAAGAAGTAGAAAAAAGTTTGCTTGTGATGAGAACTCTTTTTTTACTCTCTCAATGACTTTCATACATAACATACGACAGTGTTAATTATATTTATCATGTTGTACATCACATCCCTAGTACTTATTTATCTTATAACCAGCAATTTGTACATTTTGACTGCCTTCATTCATACCTGGGTGATTTACTACCTTTACTGTGCATTTGCCTTTACCAATGAAAATTTTTCCTTTTGTATTTCTGGTTGTGGCCTTTTCTTTTTCATGCAGAGTTCCTTTAACATTTCTTTTAAAGCTGGTTGGTGGTATTGAACTGTTTCAAGTTTTGCTTGTCTGTAAAACTTTTGATCTTTCCATCAATTCTGGATGAAAGCCTTGCTGAGTATTCTGGCTGTAGGTTTTTCCCTTTTATCACTTTAAATATATCATGCCACTCCCTTCTGGCCTACAGAGTTGCTGCTGTAAAGTCAGCTGAAAAGTTCAGTTTTCTGCTGTAAACTCCTTACAGAAATTCCCTTGTACACAACTTGTTGATTTTCCCTGGCTGCTTTCAATATTCTCTCTTTATATTTACCTTTTCCATTTAAATTACAACATGTCTTAGTATGGCCCTTTTTGGGTTTGTCTTGTTTGGGACTCTCTGTGATTCCTGGACCAAGATGTCTGTTTCCTTTCCCAGGTTAGGGCAGTTTTCAGCTATTATATCTTCAAATATGTTGTCTGCCCCTTTCTCTCTCTCTTCTGCTCTAGGACCCCTATAATGTGAACGTTAGTACACTTGATGTTGTCCTAGAGGTGACTTAAACCATCTTCATTTCTTTGTACTTTTTTTGTTCCTCATCTTCAGTTATTTCCAGTACTGTGTCTTCCAGCTCACTGATCCTTTTCTCTGTATCATCTAATCTACCGTTGATTCTTTCTACTGTATTTTATATTTCAGTTATTGTACTTCTCATCTCTGTTTGGTTCTTCTGTTTTCTCTTTGTTAAAAGCTTCTAACTTCCAACTCTGTTCATCTAGTTTTCTCCCAAGTTCTTTGGATATCTTATAATCATTACCTTGAACTCTTTATTGGGTAGATGCTTATCTCTACTTCAGTTAGTTCTTCTTGGATTTTATCTTATTTCTTTGTTTGGAACATTTTTCTCTGTCACCTCATTTTGCCTATTAGCTGTTTTTATCTCTATGTATTTGGTAAGTTGGTTACATTTCCTAACCTTGGAGAAGTGGCCTTTTGTAGGAGATGTACTATGCACCCTAGCAGTGCACTCCCTTCTGGTCACCAGAGCTTTATGTTCTAGGGGAGCCCCCTATGTGGGCTGCATGGATCCTTCTGTTGTGGTGGGTAGACTACTGTGGGTGATATGGTAGGCATTGTTGGCCCCTGATCTGGTTAGTTGCTAAGACCTGCTTTGTGTGGAGGCTGCCTGGTGCTGGTGGGCAGGGCGGGGTCACAAGGTGGCTGGCTGCAGAATCCCAGGGGGTCCCATGGCTAACACTGGCCCACTGGTGGGTTTAGCTTGGTTCCGGGGTAAGTAGTTGCAGGACTGGGTTGTCAGATCTAGCGTCAAGCCTGCTGGCGGGTGGGGCCGGTTCCTGCCACAGCTGGATGTGGGGTCTGGGGTGTCCCAAAGCTCGTTTTGACTCTCTTGTGGGAAGGGTTAGATCCCGAGGTAGCTGGCTGAGGGGCCCAAGGTGTCGCAGAGCTGGCGCTGGTGTTCTGGTTGTCAGGGCTGGGGCCCAGGAGGTCCTGAGTCTAGTGCTGGCTCACGAGTGGGCAGAACCTACCCCTCAGGTCTCTGGCTGCAATACCCTGGGGGTCTCGAGTTGGCGTATTTGCCCATGATGGGTGAGGCTTGTCCCAGGGCTGGTGCCAGCCCACTAGTGGGTGGAACCACATCCCAGGGTCTCTGACTGCAGGGCCTGGGAATCTCAGGGCTAGTGCGGGCACACTAGTGTGTGTGGCTGGGTTCTGTGCCCTCTGGCGTTATAGTGCCGTGTTCTGGGTTGGCTTTGGGCTCAAGGGCTCTTAAGATAGCTGGCCTGCTGGTGGGTGGGGCACTGTCCCTGCCTGGCTAGTTGCTTGGCCTGCAGTGTCCCAGTACTGGTTCTGACAGGTTAGTGGGTGGGGTTGGGTCCAGGTGCTAATAAGCTAGAGAGAGGATTCCAAAATAGCATTTGTCAGCACCAATGTCCTTGTGGTAGAATGAGCTCCCCAGAAGGGCTGCCACCAGTGTCTGTGCTCCCAGGGTGAGTTCCAGTTGCCTCCTGCCTTCAGGAGGCTCTCCAAGATCAGCAGGCTCCTTTCAAATTACTGCTTCTGCCCTGGGTCCTAGAGCATGTGAGATTTTGTGTGCGTCCTTTAAAAGTGGATTCTCTCTTTCCCACAGCCCTCTGGCTCTCTTGAAAATAAGCCCCACTGACCTTCAAAGCCAAATGTTCTTGGGGCTTGTCTTCCCAGAGCAAGACCCCCAGGCTGAGGAGCCTGATTTGGGGCTTGGACCCCTCCCTCCTTGGAGAGAACCTCTGCAATTTTAATTATCTTCCCATTTGTGGGTCACCCCCCTGGGGGTGTGAGTCTTGACTAAACCATGATTCCGCTCCTCTTAACCATCTTGTTGTGGTTTCTTCTTTATACATTTAGCTGTAGATCTTTTCTGCCAGTTGTCCGGTCTTTCTCATCAATAGTTGCACTGTAAACAGTTGTAATTTTGGCCCTTGGGTGGAGTCTTCCAACTCTGCCATCTTGGCCACACTTTCTGTCATATAGCAGTTATGTTTATACTCTACTGTAGTCTGTTAAGTGTGCAGTAGCTAACCATCCTCTGAACCTTCAGCAGGTTGTAATATTTTTGCCGGTGGAGGGTCTTGCCTATGTGTTGACCATTGCTGACTGATCAGGGTGGTGGTTGCTGAAAGCTGGGTTGGCTGCAGCAGTTTTTAAAAAATAAGACAGCAATGAAGTTTGCTGCATTGACTGACTCTTCCTTTCATGAACTATTTCTTTGTAGCATGCAGTGCTGTTTGATAGCATTTTACCCACTGTAGAATTTTTTAAAAAAAACAAAAATGGGAGCCAGTCCTCTCAAACCCTGTCACTGTTTTATCAAGTAAGTTTATATAATATTGTAAATTCTTTGTTGTCATCTCAACAGTCTTTACAGTAGCTTCATCAGGAGTAGATTCCATCTCAAGAACCCACTTTCTTTACTCATTCATAAGAAGCAACTGCTCTTCTCTTAAAGTTTCATCATGTGATTTTAGTAATTCAGTCACATCTACAGGCTGCTCTTCTGATTCTAGTTCTCTTGCTCTTTCTACCGTATTTGCGATTACTCACTCCTCTGAAGTCTTGAACCCCTCAAAGTCATCCATCAGGATTGTAATCAACTTCTTCCAAACTCCTGTTGATATTGATATATTGACCTCTTCCCAGGAATCATGAGTGTTCTTAATGGCATCTGTTGTAGAATGGTGAATCCTTTCCAGAAGGTTTTCAATTGACTTTGCCCAGATTCATTAGAGGAATTACTATCTATGGCAGCTATAGCCTGACAAATTGTATGTCTTAAATGATAGGACTTGAGAGTTGAAATGACTCCCTGATCCATGGTCTGCAGAATGGGTGTTGTGTTAGCAGGCATGAAATCATCATGAATTTCATTGTACATCTTCATCAGAGCTTTTGGGTGACCAGGTACATTGTCAATGAGCAGTACTTTTTTGAAAGGAATCTTTTTTTTTTTTTTTTTCTGAACACTAGGTCTCAACAGAGGGTTTAAAATATTCAGGAAACTGTTGTCAACAGTTGTGCTGTCACCTGGCTTCGTTGTTCCATTTATAGAGCACAGGCAGAGTAGATTTAGCATAATTCTTAAGGGCCCTAAGATTTTCAGAATGGTAAATGACCATTGGCTTCAACATCAAGTCACCAGCTGGATTAGCCCTTAACATGAGAGTCAGCCTGTCATTTGAAGCTTTGAAGCCAGGCATTCACTTCTGCTCTCTAGCTATGAAAGTCCTAGACGGCATCTTCTTCCAATATAAAGCTGTTTTGTCTACATTGAAAATCTGTTGTTTAGTGTAGCCACCTTCATTAATCGACTTAGCTAGATCTTCTGGATAACTTGCTGTAGCTTCTACATCAGCACTTGCTGCTTCACCTTGCACTTTAATATTACAGAGATAGCATCGTTCCTTAAAACTCATGAATCAACCTCTGCTATTTTCAAACTTTGTTCTACAGCTTCCTCACCTCTCTCAGCCTTCATAGACTTGCAGAGAGTTAGGGCCTTGCTTTGGATTAGGCTTTGGCTTAAGGGAATGTTATGGCTGGGTTTGTCTCCTATCCAGACCACAATAATAAGGCTGTTTTGCTTTTTTTTCATTCATGTGTTCACTGGATTAGCACATTTTTTTTTTCGTGGCTGCGTTGGGTCTTCGCAAAAAGCCTGTGCATGGGCTTTCTCTCTAGTTGCAGTGAGCGGGGGCTACTCTTCGTTGAGGTACGGGGGCTTCTCTTGTTGCGGAGCACAGGCTTTAGGCGTGCGGGCTTCAGTAGCTGTGGCTCACAGGCCCTAGAGCCGCAGGCTCAGTAGTTGTGGCACATGGACTTAGTTGCTCCGTGGCATGTGGGATCTTCCCAGAGCAGGGATTGAACCCGTGTCCCCTGCACTGGCAGGTGGATTCTTAACCACTGCGCCACCAGGGAAGTCCCAGGATTAGCACTTTTAATTTCCTTCTGGAAGTTTTGCTTTGCATTCACAACTTGGTTAACTGGTGCAAGAGGCCTGGCTTTCGGCCTGTCTAGCCTTTTGATATGCTTTCCTCACTAAGCTTAATTGTTTCTAGCTTTTGATTTAAAGTGAGAGATGTGTGACTCTTTTTTTCACTTGAACACTTAGAGGCCATTGAGAGATTACTAAGTGGTCTAATTTCAATATTGCTGTGTCTCAGGGAATAGGGAGGCCTGGAGGGAGGGAGGGAGATGGGAAATGGCCGGAGGATAGAGTAGTCAGAACACACACAACATTTATCAATTAAGTTTGCTATTTTATGTGGGCACGGTTTATGGCACCCTAAAATAATTACAATAGTTACAGATAAGATCACAGATCAAAGATCACCATAACAAAGATAATAATAATGAAAAAGTTTGAAATCATATGAGAATTACCAAAACGTGACACAGAGACATGGAATGATCAGATGTTGGAAAAATGGCACCAAGAGACTTGCTTGACGCTTAGATAGTTGCCATAAACCTTTAATTTGTAAAAAAAAAAAAAAAAAAAAAAAAAAAACAAAAAAAAAAAAAAAAAAAGCAAGCAGTATCCGTGAAATGCAATAAAGCGAAGCATAATAAAAAGGAATGCCTCTATATATAAAGTTGATGAAGTTCTTAGACTTATATGCTAACTTTCAGGTTTCTGTGACAGTGATGACAGTTATCTTTGAAGTGTTTTGAAAGATTATTAGTCACAACTCTCATGGTTGAAAATAAAGGAAACCAAATTTTAGAAACGGGAAATTGTTGGCTTTTGCCACTGGGAAGTGTAGAGATACAATTAAGCCTTAGGTGCCCATGAAACTAGGTGCAGCGTGGGCCAGGACTCTCACTCTACTCACAGCTTCGCTTTTCCATGTATGTTCCATTCACTTTATCACCCTGCAGGCCAGCTTCATCCACATGGTAGGGAATTCTGTATCAGGAGTTCCTGAGCAGCAAACCTCCTCACAGCTTCTACCCTCACTGAATCCTTTTACTCATTTCTAATTAGCAAAACCTTGGCAAAAGACCTGATTGACTCAACTTTATTCAGATGCCATTCCCAAGAACCCTTCAAATGTGAGTGGATGTGGGGCCATGTAGCATCTTATCAATATTATAGAAATACAGACAGGACAAGGGACAATACTTGGCTGACAACACCAGAGGATTCTCTATCCAGAATAAGAAATGACTGATTTTGTTCTGGGTGTGTATATAATAGTTCATAGATTGAACCCTATTTCTTTCATGAACTAGAGAATTAGCGCTAACCAAATGACAGCTGAATATGAATCAAGTGTGAAATACTCAAACGGGTGAGTAGTTTTGGATTAGCAAAGAAACGATTTAAGGGATTTGGGGTGTTATATAGGTAGATTAACAGTAAACCCATATACCGAATATCTTGACCCACAGGGCAGGAATCTCAACTTTGACCTGTGCAGGCAGGTTGATATGATAGAGTTTGATTAGGAATCAAGACTCTTCAATCAGATTTTTTTCTTATAGTTGAATAATCATGATAAAAAAAATATGACACTTTGTTTTCTTAAAAAAGAAAGGCTTTATAAAAATTTCTCTCTAAAATATAAAGATTATCATCTATTTAGTTAGAAAAGTTAAAAGTAGGCTGAATAGAATTATTCTAACCAAAAGAAGATTCTTAGATAGCATAAATTCTCCTCAGTTGAAGAAATTATGAGTTGAAATACATTTTTTAGTCTCATTTTGTACATTGCTGGCTAGGTGAAGAGAGCATTTTTTCTTGCCTTTCAGCTCTTTTGGCCATTTCCTGATCTGTTTTCTGTGGAAGACCTTTTGCCTTTTCAGAGTTACCCTTCAGCATAGCTCAACATTACTCACTTTACTCTGCCCGCTAAGCTGCTACTTGAGAATAGGATTTTGGTCCTAGGGATCTTCTTATCTCCAGCACTAAACACGGTGTCCCAAAGCTAGAGCATTCAATGTGTTCGGTCTTTGTCTGCGAGTACCCTAAAAAAGGCACAGAAGTATGAAAATATGTAGTGTTCAGGTACCAACAAATAGACAGGGTGGAGCCTAAGGAACTCAGGGTGATCCTGCAAAGGTAAAACCACTTGTAAGTCATGTTAAAGAACTTGGGCTTGAACTTCTGTAGGCTCTGGGGTAGGTTTTATGCAGGGCAGTCAGTTGGAGAGCCAGTGTTGTGCTAGGACCATGCTAACACTGGTCAAATAAATCTGGCCGAGATTAATATGGTAGACTTGCATTTGCAGAATTAACAGAGAAAAGTCTTGGCAATTGACAAAGTTTTGTTTGGGTTCTCCTTTCTTCCTCTCATTGTAAAGGAATCTGTCTATGGAGAATAGTTCTAGGGTTTTTTATGTTTTAATACCTGAATTTATGTGAGTAAAATTACTTGCAGCAGCCAGGAGTGAAAAATGTCAGAAGAAAGATATTTTAGAGAACACTGTCAGTCAATCTGGGAAAACCAAGATCAGTTGACAAGTCTAAAGAACAGGAGAAGGGAAAAACTTTACAACCACCACAAAACAACTGGAAATAAAAAGCAGAAACATAAAGGAAGCTTGAATCTGGAAGAAGATTGATTACAAAATGAGGGGTCACAGGGCATGTGTTTTCAGTCTCAAGCTGTGGGAATGGGCCAGGCTGGGTGAAAGGAATAGGGTCAGGCCTGGGATATGTGAATTAGAGAAGAATGGAACATGAACTTGGAGGAGTGTCATAATTTCAACAGCTGACATACAGTCCACTAAGCACAGTTGGCAGGTATTAGCAGGTGAGGGTGATAGTCTATGATTGTAAAACTAAGGAAATAACATGGCTTACATCCCCTGAGAAAGTCGTGATATGAAACAGAAAGATCAAAATACTGTCTGTTTAATTTTTTCACTTGTGAGGTCATCTTAAAATACAAGGACAGTGCAGTATCAAACATCAGTTACACACTTAGATATGTAAATCGACTTGAGGATGAAATGTGACAAACTCCAAATGGATTAACGGTTATAATAATAACAGCATATTGCTTTTTCAATTTTCATTCAGCAGCAAAATGGGGAAATACTACATTTGATACTGTACATATCAATGATCAGACCTGTGGGCCACACGTAATAGCATAGTGATACTTGACATCTACATAGAGGTTTTCACATCAGCGTACAAATGAACTCTCAGTGGCAGCATCATTATCCCGTTTGCAGAGCAGAGGGGCCTGTGCAACTGCCTGGGAGAACAGATAGTCTTTATGTCTTGCCCTGGATAGTGACTGCTTTGATTTATTTGGAGGATGAACTCCTTTCAACCCTGTAGCTTTTCCTCATGACCCAGGTTCATTTTCTTGCTCCTGAAATTCTTCTCTTCAGTTAACATACTGAGGGGGCATTGAAACTGGTTCTGGATCCCACAGCATCTGCATTTGAGTGACTAAGTTATAAATACAGAAGAGCATATATGTATACACATACATATGCAGGAATGCATTTATATATGCATGTGTATGTGTATAAAATGGCTTTATTGAGATTATAATACACATAGCATAAAATTCAGCCATTTAAAGTATGCTCCATTTGGAGCATATGATAGTACTGTTTGAGCAAAGTGTATTGTGAAGGGGATAGTTCTCATTTCAGGGAGGAGACTGCTGGAGCTCATTGAAAAGAAAGAAGGATGGGTAGTGGGAGGAGAGCCCAGTGTTAAGAGCAGGTGACCAGCCACCTACAACGGGTCTGTTGCCCAAGAGCCTGGTGACCCAAAGAGTGAACCTCAGGAGAAGTGCATCATGGCTCTATGGATGCCAGAGCACTATACACTGAGCATGGAGAGAGAAGGAGGGGTAGAACCTTTCACAGCTTCGGAGTGACAGGTGATAGCCTCCCTACTCCTAGAGTCGAGGAGCCCAAGCAGTAGTTTCAGCAGGAGTGGGAAAGTGGGGGAAGACAATAGGGATGGATACATCATAGTTCTCAATCAGTAAGAGATCACACTAAGAATTTTGCTATGCAAAGAAATGGGGGCAGTGCCATTTAAAAAAAAGTAGATTGATTCATCATTCATTCATTTAGATGAGAAAGATTACATTAAGCTATTATACTCATAGGAATAATCCAGTCAAGAAGGGAAACCTTTTGATGCAGGAGAGTAAGGTCAGAGGGGATGGGGTCTAAGGCACGAGGGTAGAGGTTGGTCTTAGGTAAGAGCATCAACAGTTCTTCCATTATAACTGGAAGGAAGGCAGAGCAACATGGACACGTGTGAGAGGCCCCTATTGGGAGGAGAGTTCCCACAATCCTGTGAGTGGGAGTCTAGACCTAGAAAATGTAATTCGGTTAATGTTGTGGGACCCCCATCCATCCCTCCATTCATTCATTTATTGAAGAAAATTCTGTACTAGGCATTTTACTAGCTGCGAATACTGTGTAATAGTGAATAAATTAAAGACCGGAATAGATTGGCAAAACAGTTTTCATAGAACAGTCATGTCTGAAAATTCTAGAAGGTAAATCATTTTTACAATATACTGCTTAGTGGAAAATTTAGTTTTACACGTTTTATTTTGGCTAAATTGCTAAATGATAAGCCAGGGATGAAAAGGATGAAACATGGGAATTATAAGATTCATGGAAAAGGCAAGTAGCTTTATTATAGAGGGACATTATCATTTTTAATTTTATCTCTCATTTTTCACTATTAATGTTTTAAATCACTCTTTTAAAGAGAACTATAATAAAGAAATACTTTTGAAAACTGCAAATACAAATTTAGGCGCTAAATGTGTCGGGATTCTTTGGCTGAATATGGGATGGGGGTAATGATCAAGCATCTACAGTAGAAAACAGTAAGCACATTTGTGGAATATCTGTATATATCTGTATCTATCTGTGTATCTGTATCCATAAAACATCCTCTCCTGCACCAATCTCCAGCTGTGTTAATTTCGGTCTCCTGTGCTCTTTTTCTTCCCCAGCTTTATTGAGGTATAATTGACAAATAAAATTGTAAGATATTTGAAGTGTACATTGTACTTTTTTGATATACCTGTGCATTGTGAAAGGATTTCCACTATCACCTCACATATTTATCTTTTTTTTTTTGGTGACAGTATTTAAATTATACTCTTTGTAAATTTCACTTATATAATCCAGTGTTATCAACTCTAGTCACCATGTTTTACATTAACTTCTCAGACCTTATTTATCTTATTAGTCTCTTATGTTCTTGACTTTATTTTTTGTTGGCTATGTCAATTTCACCTCAGATACTGAATTACAACTGACCAAACAACAAACAAAAATACCAACTACATAAGGCCATAAGTGCAAACTTCTAGTTCCTTTATCCCCTTATTTGTTATGAATACTTTTCAGAAGCAGAATACAGCAGTTATGTGTCAGATTGTTTTTTGTTCTTTTCTAACTATCTTTTTCCCATACAACCACATATAAAGCCAACAGGTAAGACAGTAGACACTTTTCCTGTCTCAAGCTGGCATGAGAATCTGTGTGTCCATGTATGAGTGTGATTGGGGAGCCTGATTTCAGGTTGGACTCTCTCCTAGTAATAATCGTGATACCTCTCCATGTTTCTCAGCATTTGTTAGAACTGGTAGAATCAGGAATTAAGCTTAATTAAGCTCCCTCTTCCTTGCTAAGTGAAGAAGGCACAGATTTTTCTGCAGGTCACTGAGTATATGATAAATTTTCCTCTGGGTCAGCCCAACTCTGAGGGCAAATTTTAGTTTCCTCCCTGAACGTCACTCTGGCTTCTGTTGTGGTGGTACTGGCGGTGGCTGTGTGGATGACTTCTTGATTTTACATGAGTTTTGGTTTTAATGGCATTTTGTAAGATTTGCAGCTCATTAGCTCAGTGCTCTGACTGCTTTTATCATGAACAAGTTCAATCTGTTCAATGTTGCTTCAGACTGTGATTGAATTTTGACCAAGGAAAGAGGTAAGGTTTTTAATTAGTAAATGTGGAAGGCGTATCCAAGTAATTTTGGCTCCAACTTTGTCGTTAAAATTTATTGGGTGATTGTTAAGCATCTTCTATTAAGCGGTATTGTAAATGTACCATCAGCATTGTTTTGCTTTTCCTTACTGACTCTAGCTTCATGTCACTATGCAATGTAAAAAAATGGTGTGCTGATTATTTTAAGGCACAGCATGGTTGGAAAAAGATAAGACTAATATCTATAGATATATCTATATTTAAGAGCTTGAATATCTCACTTAAACATTACAAAAACTTTTCAAGGTAGTCACTCACATTCACATTTTATTGATCGAGGACCTGTGCTGTAGGGAGTTTGAGTTGCCCAAGTCTCATCGTGAGTGGTCAGTAAAGCTGGGATTTAAACTTTGTCTTTCTGATTCCGCTTCTATATTCTTTTTCACTTTAGTATACTTGCATTTAAAAAATAATTAGTTCATCTATTTGTTCTTCAGTGAATTGTCTGCCAAGAGATTTATCTAGTATCTTTATTATGGGACGGAAGTAGAGTTCAGAGATGGTATCCTAACCTTATGTCCCACGTACCACCTTGGGATAGAAATAAGAAACGGTTTGTTTTAATGATCTAATCAATGACTCCATACTTTTAACTTCACTCTGGGAGAACATCCTCTTCCTATTAGGAGTAGGCCATCCGGAGTAATACTCATCCACACTCTCCTGACTCCAGTATTTTACTTCCGAATACTCCATTGGTGTAGGCCTTCAGGCCTGCCACCTTATGACTATTTGCTTCTGGCCAAGCCTATAGCTGGAGACTTGCTGCTGACAGGTAGAAAATAAGCAGGAATCCCTTTTACCCACCCTCAACCCTACTGTGAGAGCTTCTCAGAAATCACCTGTGAGATAATATTGATGCAACTTAAGTGTCCTTCATTGGAGAAAACTGGAAGGAAGAAAGCAGGAGAGCTGTGTTGCTGTCAGGTGGAACTGCTGCCGAAAAGAATCCATGTCATACCGCTGGAGGCAGTGTCTGGTATCAGTGGCTCTGAGAGGTTTAGGATCGAAGGGGGCAGGGGCAGTGCTGACTTCCTAAAAATTATATACCACTGTATTGTATACAATTGAATGGCAACATATTTTTATTAAGTAAAATTAAGTTTTAAAGCAACTAAGAAAGATTCAGACTCAGCTAAGGTTGATCCACAGCACTGTAGGCATGGCATCCCAGATGTCACAACTCTGTATTTCATAGTCACAGCAATTCCGACAGCCCTGAGCTTGCCAGCTGTGCCAGGGTGGAGAAGAGAGCTTTGTGGTCCCGGGCACATATTGAGCCTCTAACAGGCCCCTGGGTCCTGATGCTTCCTGCTCTGTGGGAGTGCATGGAGGAGGCATCACTGTCCTTTCTTGCCTAATGGTCCCATTTTGGACTGTTTTAAGCTCTCAGAGAAATTCTGCAACACTGAGCTCTGAAAGAAAAGGTGGTTTGGATGTTATGATTCCTTGCAGGAGACTCTGGTTCTTAAGCAAATGTTTCCACTGTGTCTCAAGTAGCAACCGGGAACAAATAACAAGCAATATAGGGAAGAGGAGGTCTGTGCCTCAGCCCATTATTAAAACCAGTATTTGTTATAGTTGTCTGTAATGTATTTTGTGGCTTTAACACTCTCTTTACAAATACTGGCATTTAAAAAATTGTAAGAAATTAAGCTTTGTTCACTCAAATAAGCAATTTGATTTTCAGGAAATTATTTATTTAGAAAACAAGATTTAACAAAAAACCCTCACATTTACTGAGTTTTGGATTAAATTTTCCCCTATATTAGCAACTGGGAATAAACCAATAGTTCAGACAATTTCTGGCTATTTATTGGCCTATAAATACAATCCAATATTCTGTGTATTCAGTATTTTAATACTGATTCAATAAACACTAAGCCTTAAAATATGCTGGTATTTCATTTTAAAGAAAGTATAAAATTCTTTTCCTGAGTAATTTTTAACTTAGAAATAAAGGGAGAAATTAGAAAGTACAAAAATTCCAGTTGAGAAAAATTAGTAATATATGTTTGGCCCAACTTCTGGAAAAAATAATTTGTTTCTAATTAAATACATCACCATATTGAACTTGAGCACCTTTGACAATATAGTGCTGAAGGCAGGTTACACTGTGATTATCTGGCAATGCTTTACGAGGGCCTCTCACTGTTGTGGCCTCTCCCATTGTGGAGCACAGGCTCCGGACGCACAGGCTCAGCAGCCATGGCTCACGGGCCCAGCCGCTCCGCGGCATGTGGAATCTTCCCGGACCGGGGCACGAACCCGTGTCCCCTGCATTGGCAGGCGGATTCCCAACCACTGCGCCACCAGGGAAGCCCTGGCAATGCTTTTTTAAGAGGACATTTTATTTTAATATGTTAGGTCTTGGTAATTGGCAATTAATTCTTTTAAAAATGTACTTTAATTTTGTTGGTGTAATAAGTGTGGATGCTAAAGGTTAACTGTCTCAATCAGCAAAAACCCAATGCTCGCTGGTTACTAGCAATAAATAAAAAGCTTTTCTATTAAGAAAGAGAAACTTGATTTTATTGGTCTTTGGGATGTAAAGCGATTTTTCCTCTCCTGAAGCAAGCACCAGTGAGTGGATGTGTGGCTCTATGTTCAGATCTGAGGCTGCTGTGTTATTACTGTCAGACAGCTGGAAAAGCAGGGGAAATGTCAGTGTCAGGCCTATCAGTTGTATCCTGTGGGAAGAAGTGGCAGCCAGAGCCATTCAGTCACAGCCATGTAAAATATTGTGCAGACTGGAGTGAGGGATGAAAGTGATTCTTGCTAATTCATTGAATGTTGCTATTGATGTGGTCTTAATAGAATACAGAGGCAGAGAGAATGAGTTTCAGCTACTGCAGTGTGGGTAAGCATAGATTGTGGTAACAACTTGGTGACACTATAGGAGACGTGATTCAGAGAAGAGTATTAGAACTTTAGGGGCTAAAAGGTGAATCACAGCGTATTTATCCATTCACTCATTAAAGGGCATTTGGGTGGTTCAGGCATTGATTCTCATCTTAAAGTGGCTTCTTTATACTAACTCCAGGCTTCTGAGAGCTCATAGGACTCTCCATACCTTCAAGATTCTTTACTGACACACTTGGTCACTTCCAAGTCTCTTACTCTATATGGCCATTGAGAATTAGGAACAGTGCTTCCATTTCACTCATTCTGTTATGGCTGCTGTGCCAGCACCTTGGTGGGGAATGGCCACACTTGGGGCTTTCCTATAAGCTTGCAGGGTTCCCCTACTAAATCCAGTCAAGTATGCCATTAGACCCAATGTTTTAGAGTGTCCCATACCTATCTGTAAATTAGAGAATAAATCTCCCTGCCTGCCCACATGCCTGGAAGTTCAGCCCCAGGATGAAAAAGGGCTCTGGAATCTGACCTTATTCTTCCTCTTTTTTTCCCCCTTCTCTCTATAATAAAGAAGAGACACAAGAGGAGAGCTTTCCATCTCTATATTTCATATTCTCCATCTTTAGATTCTGGGGATATGATAATACACTCTAATAGAATCCTCTGTCTCTGTAAAGAGAGGATATAGTGGAATTAAATGTCTTTCAATTCTGTTGCCTTGATGAGGATTCAAAAGTTTTATATTGGATATCAGAACTGAATATTAATTCTCTCTCCATGCATTCTTGTTTGAACAATTCTGTTACCCTATACTTCATAGATATATGCCTCTTGATCACTGAGGAAAAGATTAAGTACATGAAAGTACAAGAATAAAGCATATTCACTTGTTTAAAATACTCTTATAATGCAAACAAATGTGCATAAATTTTTAAAATTGTGTATAAGGACTTTCAGTAGCAACACGTTGAAAACAATTTGAAATTCTATTAAATGGAGAAAGATTGAGAAATTTAATATATAATTAGGTCTAGGTGAGGTCATGAGGGTGGGGCCATCAGGATGGGTTAGTGCCTTTATAAGAAGAGACCTCAGAGAGCTCTCTCTGCCATAAGAGGACACAACAAGAAGAAAGCCATCGGCAAACCAGAAAGAGAGCCCTCACTGGGAAACTGAATTGGGCAGCCCCTTGATCTTGGACTTCCCAGCCTCCAGAACTATGAGAAATAAATTCCTCTTGTTTAAGCCTTCCTGTCTATGGTATTTTGTTACAGAAGACCAAGAAGATGAAGAAAGATTTTAGTACTGAGAAGTGGGGATGGTGCTGTAACAGATACCTAAACATGTGGAAGTGACTTTGGAACTGGATAATGAAGAGTTTTGAGGTTCTTGCTAGAAATATGGCAATTAAGGGTGATTCTGGTAAGATCTCAGAAACGAGGAATGTGTTATTGGAAAGTTTATGAGGAATATGTTATGAGGAAAGGTTATCTTAAGTTGGCAACAAACCTGGCCAAATTGTGTTCACATTCTAGTTTTTTGTGGAAGGTAGAGTTTGTAAACATTGAAGCTGGTTATTTAGCTGAAGAGATTTCTAAACAAAGAGTTGAAGGAATGAATTGGCTCCTCCTAACTGCTTATAGTAAAATGTGAGAGGAAAGAAATGAGTTGAAGGAATTTTTTAGCAAAAAGGAACCAGAACTAAATATTTTGGAAAATATTCATTCTGTTCATATTGCAAAAAATACAAAGTGTGTCTAGAAGAAAACACTGAGGGATTATCACTTGATAAATAGATTAAGGGATTATATGAGCAGAAATGTTAGTTTGAACTGAAGCGGATGGAGACAGTATGAAATGAGGGAAGATTGTCAGGCTTCTTAGATACTACAGCTATACAGCTGTGAAAGCGTGCTATTGTTCAAGACAAGGGGAAAATGACTCAAAAGGCAGTTCAGAGATCACTGGGGCTACCTCCTAGGTATCAAAGTGTGGGTAGAGGGGTACTGCCTCAGTTTCATGGTAGGGCCACCTGGAGGCTTGGGAGCTTGACCCCTGCCTAGCAGAGTTTTGGGGTACAAACCCTGCCCCAGTGGGTCTGGAAGGCAGAGCATAGAACCAAAGAGGATTATTCTCAAGTCTTAAAATCGAATGGAATTTGCTTTCCTAGGTTTTGGACTTGCCTGGGACCTGTCATTCCTTCCTTCTTTTTTATTTCCCCCTTTTAGAATAAAATATCTGTCTTATGCCTGTCCCACCATTGTATTTAGGAAGCACATAACTTGTCTGGTATCACAGGTTTATAGCTGGAGAGAAATTTTGCCTCAGGGTAAATCATACCTCAAGTCACACTCATTTTATATGACCCAGATTTTATTTAGATGGGACTTTGGACTTTAGAGTTGGTACTGGAGTGAGTTAAAACTTTTGCAGATGTTCAGATGGAATGAATGTGTTTTGCATGTGAGAAGGACATGAATTTGGGGGGGTGCAGCCAGAGACAGAATGCTAGGGACAGAAGTGTGTTCCCCAAAATTCATGTGTTGAAGTCCTAACCCCCAATGTGATGATACCTGGAGATTAGGCCTTTGGGAGGTAATTAGGTTGAGGTGAGATCATGAGGGTGGGGGTATCATGGTGGGGTTAGTGCCCTTAAAACAGAGATACCAGAGAGCTTGCTTCCTCTCTCTCTGTCTCTCTGTCTCTCTGTCTGTCTGTCTGTCTGTCTGTCTCTCTCTCTCTTTCTGCCATGTTAGGACATAGTGAGAACGTGACAATCTGTAAGCCAGAAAAACAGCCCTCACCAGGGAACCTAATCAGCCAGCATTTTGGTCTTATACTTCTCAGTCTCCAGCTGTGAGAAATAATTTCCTTTTGTTTAAGCATCCTTTCTACGGTATTTTCTTATGGCAGCCTGAGCAGACTAAGACAGGTATACAAAAATGTTATACTGTATTTTCTATTGATTATCTGGGGCTTCTGTTTTGTTAAAAATTATTTAATTTATGCTTTTATATATTCTCTAAATGTTGAGGGTTGTTTATGAACCATAACATGTTTTATCATTTTTTACAAACACATTTTCTTTTTAATAAAATGAAATTAATTACATGTATTATTATCCAAGTTACTCCAGGAGAATGGTGACAGAGCCCGTTGGTGGCAGTATCAGGGATACAAATGTGAGAACCCAATGCTATTTCAGTGAACTTTCCATCATAACATGCTTTTTTTTGTTGTTGTTGTTCGGTACGCGGGCCTCTCACTGCTGTGGCCTCTCCCGTTGCAGAGCACAGGCTCCGGACGCGCAGGCTCAGTGACCATGGCTCACGGGCCCAGCCGCTTCGTGGCGTATAGGATCTTCCCAGACCGGGGCATGAACCCGTGTCCCTTTATCGGCAGGCGGACTCCCAACCACTGCGCCACCAGGGAAGGCCATAACGTGCTTTTTCATAACAATCTATATGCCGGCATTCTGCAGTAGCAAAAGGTTTTCACTGATGGTATTTGAAAGCAATAGCTTCTGAAACGTATATGTAAAATACATGAGTATGAAGTTTAAACAGTATGTTTCCATCAATAACATACCAACAAACTCTTTTTTTTTTTTTTTTTTACATCTTTATGGGAGTATAATTGCTTTACAATGGTGTGTTAGTTTCTGCTTTATAACAAAGGGAATCAGTTATACATATACATATGTTCCCATATCTCTTCCCTCTTGCCAACAAACTCTTAAACGAGACTTAGAAATCCAAATGTTTAGAGAGTCTAAATACATAGCATTACATTTAAAATCAATGAGAGTTACTGGGTGGCTAAGTATGCACAGTATTTTGTATGTTTTTTGAATGTAGATTTGTTTGTATATTTACTAGAATTATGGGTAGAAAGAAATGGAATGGTGCAGAAAGCTCTTGTCAGCTATATAAAAGTAGGACCTAAATTGTATGCTTATGCTGTAGCCCAAGTATATTACTTTTCCCTTTTGATTTTTAGAATATGCAATAGATAACCTTCCTATTTTCCCATTCTAAGCTTTAATTATGGGACTGCTTTGTATCATTGTTATTATAACTAGTATGTTTATACTTTCATGCATATAAAACTTTGGGAATCCAACTTAGATATCTATGTACCTAAGTGAAATTGAAGTCCAAACTGACTGTTCTTTGGGCTAAATGATAAATACCCAGTAATCAGTCAATACTGTCTTGAATATGGGTATATCCAAAATCACTTTCATGAGTATAGTGGAAAGTAATAGTGTCAATTTCTTGGGCCACAAATGAGCCACTTAATGAACATGATAAAGAAACAACAAGAGAAAATAGAGAAGTTCAAATGGTTAGAGGGATGATGTCAGTCTAGTGCAGAGGTTAAGAATAAGTTCTGTGGATCCAGACTGCCTGAGTTAGAAGCTTGTTTCTGCTGCCTATATTATATGCATGACAATGGGGATTTGCTTAATTTTCTATATGGGTTTCTTCTTCTGTAAAATGGAGATAATAATTATAATGCTTACCTCATAAATAAACGAAGACAATTCCACAGTTCTGAAAAGCTCTATAGTACATTTTTTTTTCTCATATGTTTGGTACTAAAATTAGATGGGCAACATAATTTGACTGGAGTGTACAATTATATTTCTTTCTTTGCTGTTCACAGATATTTTATTACCTTTCTTTCTTTCTTTCTCTTTGTTTTTGGTGACTGAGTTTGATTGCAGTGGGGAAATGTAAACAAGTAAGCAAGTGTTAGTGCGCCTACTGCTCCCACCATGTGTTTCAGTGAAAAAGAGTAAAGGAAATATTTGTTATAATCAGTAATGCATAAAATAGGGTTATTGCCCAAGTGTGATCATTTTAAGTCTTTTGGAAGACTTTTATAAATGGAATATCTAACTGAAGTGTCTAACTACAGAATACTATATGGGAAATATGACTTCCTATCTCTTAAGGAACTAGAAAAACAGTTGATGAAGTTTCTCACTGATAATGGTAACTGAAAACTAATATAAAAAGGGAAAAAAACTGATCCTGTAGAAAAATCAAAACAAAATCAAAACAATTAAGATCCCAGTCGTATGTTGAATGAGTAGACTCAACAACTATGAAGTGAATCTGAACTACTGACTGGTGTGTGGGTCACGAAACAAACTTGAATAGACCATAAAGACTGAATGTTGAATGTGAGTACAAATATTCAAAATACTGGCTGCAGAAATTTCAGAAGCTTCATGGTGTAAATTACCAGGAAATTTGTTGCTTAAAAGTTGCTACTGATCATAAAGCTGCAGATTTTATTAGCATACTTGCCAAGATAATACCTAATAAAAATCTGAACAAATTGACAGTGCCAGTACAACAGCTTTTATTGGTGTTAGAGTTCTAGAAAAACAACAGCAGAGACAAACGAGAGAGAATCCAGAGGGTTTTAAGGACACTGAGCGTAGATGGGCTGTGTGTGGATGTGCTGGTGCTGTCAGCATATACAAGGCAGAGTCTATAGTGACTGGAAAAAACCAACATCCAGATGTTTAAAAGTACATGCAGTTTGCCTGAACTTGAGTAACCAAGACATACTTTTGGTGAGTTCAGTTACTACTAATTATTAGTGTAAGATCATTGCAGGCAAGCTTAATTGGGGAAAAATGTAAAATTTTATGTTTTCTAAATAATGACCAGCATGTACCCGTTATGAAATTTTATGGGAAGTAATGTTTTCAGAAATTACTTTTCCCTCATGTGACATGTGAAATACAGCCTTGTGAACAAGGAACTTTACAATCCTTGTAGAGTAAATATAAATACTTTTGGGGCTAAATAAAAACAAAAACAAAGTGAGTTGCTTGTTCCAGTTACCAGAGAATTAGGAATTAAGACTCCCTGAAAGACTCCAGTCTTAAGGATGGCTGCTAATGCTTGAAAATCTATCTATTGATAATGATGAATTTATATTAGTAGATCACTGACACATTGTTGGATTAAAATAAATTTGGAAAAAACCTGTATCTAAAGACTTTGAAGGATTTTTAGTAACTGATAAGAAAAAAATTATGTCAAACATTTAACCTAAACCAGCAGTCCGTGGGCAGAAAGAATAGATGAGCCAGAGATAAAAGTTACTTATCATCAGTGATTGGTCATGAGTCCAGAGAGTGGTGAATAGTTGTGTCAGAAAAGACAGCTATTAGAATTGTTCTTAAATCATCAGAGCTCCTCTAAGACTAGAGATAGTATATAGAGAAAATATTGTACTCATAAAATATTTCTGTTTCTTGAGAGAACTTGCTGTGTTTGCTTTTCTTTTGTATCCTCAACATGCTTACAAGTCTCCATTTATAAAAGTACATGTTTTTGTATGTCTTCCTTGTAAACTAAGATACTTTAATTTTACAAAAATAAATGTCAGTGCAACATTCACTTGGTAGGAAATAGCAAATTTTTATATTATTTATTTTGTGATTATGTATTATTCTTGCTTTTCTATGTTGACTTATGTTGTTGCTTGTTCCCAAATGGAGTTTTCTATCATAATCAAACTGACATAATCAGTATATGACATATAAAACTTATCTGGGTCCATGTCTTTGATTCCATTGTCTATGATTTTATTTCGAGGCCAGATTATAGAAAAGTTATTATCTTCAACAGGTATATTTATATAAGGAGTTAGAATCAGACCAGCTAAATTTACAACAAGGCACTTAATTGTTTTCAATGTTGTAACTGAAGACAAAATTAGAATTATGATAGATAAATTTGCATAAATAATAACCAAAGATGTATTATTTTCTAGAGACTGCATAATTCAGTGTCTTCTGTCTTTTGTGAAGTATAATCTTTTCTGACAAACTGTATGATTTTAATTTTTTCCTATATTGTTGGCATTGAATTCTTCTCAAAAACAAATCTGGCTTAGTTTGATAAATCATGAATTAGGGGTAATCACTCTCAATTAGCTTATGGATAGCATTGTGTAGAAATATATTGTATTTAAATAAATGCTCTATTTTATGTGGTTGACATAATCCTGTATCTCTACATTTAAAGCCTGACTAAACCATACTTTTAAAGGCTTTTTCTGCAAAATGAATTGTATTTAAATGTAAATTTGGTTTTATGAAGCTTAGGAAATATAATTTTTAGACACAGAAATTTGAAAAAGATAATGAAATGAATTGCCACAAAGAGCAGGAATAATCCTTCAAATCTTGATTAAAGAGAGAATGTTAGCTGTTCTGAAAGTGTCATAGTTATGACAAATTCAGAAATAAGTTAATTGTAATAAGAAAAATAGAATAAAAGGCGTATTACTGTCAAATTCATGTAAGAGGAAGAAATTAGCTGATTCAGAGTTAAGTGAGGAAAACCTGTTGATGGAAGTTTAAAGAGGTCTCTTAAGTACATTATTCATTACTTTACAAATTTCTTTTGTTAAGTCTGGAAGTCTGGAACTCCTGTAAGATAAAATAAGATAAGATGATTTACTTTTGCTTATAAGGTTAAATGTAACTTTTTGTTAATGATATGAACTAAATATATCAAGCATAACGTCTGGATTTTCTAAGGGTAATATCTGCCTGTTTATCACTTATATGGGAAACCCTAGAGGTAATCTTCACAGAAAGTTCATAGTGCCAATAATTGGAGCTAGCAAGAGTGTGGGATACAGAGGAAATATTTTTGCATTTCTGTGGAGTTGGGGCATTTTGGATAAATTCTGCTGAAATCTTGGGTTGCTGGTCTAAGAGCAAGATTGGGGAATTAATTTACAACTGTAGAGATAGTATGAGAACTCCAGACAGGTTTTCCTAACTCTAGAGTATATGCTTACCTTTCAAAGGAAGATAAGGCTCAGGGCTTTGGAGACATCTCTAGGTCAGAAAAGCCAGAGACAGTGGGCTTATCTGGTCCTTGGAAGTATGTATTTACATCCCAAAAGTTTATAGTGAGATCTCAGGATCTTTTTCATCATCCAGTATCCAAAGAGCAAAGGTTTTTCTCCCTTCGTCAAGAAGGGAGGAGGAGGTGGCTGTTTCTTTCTCCTGTAGATAAGCAGGTAAAATCCAATTTTCTCCATTCCTCATCTGTAATATAGACTTTGAAACTGGTGTGTGTAGGATATCTGACCCGGCTTTCATTGCCCTAGGGGTAATAATTGGGGCTTTGGGAAATACGCAGTCATTATTTACTTTTAAAGTGAATAATAGTAATCTGTCTTTGATTCAGAGCACCTTGTATGCACATTCAAGATAACATTAGTAAAGGTTAACATTAAAACCCTAATAAAGACTCAAAGAACAGATCAAAATAGAATACATGATAATTAATATCTAGATCAGGGGTAGAGTCAGCAAGATTGATGTTAAACTTTAGAAAAGCCTTTTTTTTAAACTTGTATATCATACGACTTTATCAGAATATCACAGTATTTATAGATACAAATTGCTAATATTTTATTTACCTATAATTTAAGTGGAATCACATTTATTGTAATCATTAAAGATAATAAATAGAATCCTACTGAAGGGTGTTCTTTATTTCCTATAGTTGTAGTTCATATTCTTGAATTGTAATTCCACCTTAATAAAGAATAATTACAGTATCATTCATGTGATGATGTTTTCAGTTTGTGAAGACTTTGTACTAAAGCAACTGCATTTAGTTTCTTAAAACTGTGGGAAAGTTGTGTTTAGACACTTTTTACTTTTGTTATTTAATATTTTCATAAATAGTAGATCCAGTAGATCTACTGGATCTATTTTCATATTTTCATAAATAGTAGATCCAGTATAGATCCTATCAGAAAACAGTACTCAATAAACTAATACCTCTAATACTTGACCTTTATTACTTGGCTTCTGCTGACTTAATACTTATTGGCAGCTGAAAAAACTTATAATTTGGAGGTTTGACCCCTGTGAACTGGGCATTGGAAAAGTGTGGTTTGCTGTTTTCAAGAAATCAGAAGAATCAGTTTAAAGTGAGATTTTAGAAAGCTCAAACAGATGTTGGTTTAAATGCTACAAAAAAAGGTTTGAAAATGTTTTTTTTTTTCCATTGAAATAACTGCTATGTGATGGAATTGAACAGGATTTTAAAGATCACACAGCTAGAACCCAGTTTCACTTTTCAGTCCTGTGGTAAGAAATCCTACTAAAAATATTTAAAATTCACCTAAAATATATAACTTTAAGACATTCATATTGGCCACAACGTAAAGTTACTTAAGAAACATGTCAGTGTACTTCACGGGAAGTGACTATTAGCACTGAATGAAAAGTGTTCAAAATGTTTGCATATATATTCACTGACAGTACTGTCCTGTATCTTGTAGCATTTTATATTGCGGGGATATTAACGTACACTTTTGCATTTATGAGAAATAAAGTTAGAGCCAACAGCTGGTGCCTCATAATTTCAATTTTTAAGATAGTGATCTTGTATGGCACAGGATTTAATCACTGTTCCTGTAATTGAAGCTTTTCCCCTCTGTGCTAACTCTTTCTGGTATAAAAAGATCTACAGACTCTGCATTTACTAGGGCTTCTGGGAAACATTACAGATTTAACAGATAGATCCAATGAATAGCATTTCTGTGGGAGATTTACAGGAGCATCTTTGAAACGATTATATTTCTTGATGTCCCAGCTTGGCACTGTGGGAAATGTGTGACTGTAACCACACCATTTCTCTGAGCTTAAGACCCTGAACATTTTTTGCCAATGTGGTGGGACGTTTTTCTAAGAAAAGTCAAGTTGAGATTTTTGGTTTAAAATGGTGGTTTGAACAGACACATTAATGCCTTTTCCCTCATGAAACTCCACTCAAGTGAGAGAAAAGGATTTTAAAGATGCTTATTTTGACAATGACAAAGAAAGCATGAGAAGAGAAAATAGCACTAAAAATTTGGATATTCAGAAAGAAGGTGATGGGTTTGATTGATTTAGCATGTCCAAGAAAGTTGAATCCTAACCTGACAATCAGTGAAGTCAAATTGTGAACCTCATAGAATCCCCCAAGGCCCAGGAATTGGTAGAATTCAGGACCTCTGTAAGAGATAGATGGAGGTAGAGCTAATAACAGGATTGTTTAAGGTCTATTTACAAAGCATTTGGACCCATATCTTCTCACTACTCTGAAACTTGAGTGACTGCCATCTCGTATCCTGACAGAGTTCTGACGATTTATTATTGAGATTTATCTGAAGAGCATAAACAGAAAGTCTCTAGACTGAAGGACAGAAAACAAAATGGAAGGTATAGGTTACATATTGAAAGTGGTGATACAGTGAAAGTTTACATAGTGAATATGGAGATCATATGTCCTTGCTTATTTGATTTCTAGAAAACTGGAAGCAAAGCTTATATCATCCAGATAGGATAATAAAATAATTTTGCATGGGAGTATCTCATCATCCCAAGAAGAAAAGACTTAACAGTACTCAGTACTGAGATGGGGGTTCCCCAGTGAATCAGAGTATTTCAGAAAAGCTCACAATCAATACATCCCACCCATGGACACAGAAACTCTGATCTATTTTTAACTGACCCACTCCCATAAAAGTAGGCAACCAAAGATTACCAGACATTTGAAGAAACCTCAAATATGGAAGGCCAAGAACCATCACCCCCCCAATTTTGAATATAGCACATTCAGGAGGAGAAAATTGAAAGGTGTGGGAGGAGGAAAGGGAGGGAGGAGGAGAGGGAGGGAGGGAGGGAGAAAAAGAGATGAGGAGAGCGAGGAAGGGAGGGAGGGAGAGCAAGGGAGAGAGAGAGATGTGGAGAGATTGAAAGAAAGAAAAGGAAGAAAACATCTGGTTTGGATTGGTCTGTTTGCTCATTATGCAGGTGGTAAAGGACAAAGAAAAGTTATCAATCCCATGAAGGCATGTCTGTTGTTGGGTTTCTTGGGCATTGAAGGGCCTTTCATTGGTTCGTTGGATGATGTATGTATGGGTGGTAAGAAGAGTTACCCTTCTCTACTCATGTGCAGGGGAGTCTGTCATTGGAGAGATATTGCCTTTCCTTTAGCATTTGGATTGTGGGATAACTTAGGGTAATGCAGAGGTGGTGAGATAATGAAACCATAGAGACTATGTTTTCCAAGTCATGACTGTATTATCCTAATCTCATAGGGCAGTTGTATAATTTGGGGGATCCCTTCTTGTCCCTGACTTCCAGTTAGTATGTTAGGTACAAAGTAGTCAGTTTGATTGTACCCATCCTTTAGTCATCATTGGATGAACACTCTCTATGCTGGTGTGTGTGTGTGTGTGTGTGTGTGTGTGTGTGTGTGTATGTACATGTGCACACAGAAACACTTGCATGTACAAGTTTTTCAGTAGGACTTCCTTCAGTAGTTAATCACAACCAAGGAATTCTATTTCAGGTGATCTTACTGATGTGAGTCTTCTGTTTTTAGGGAATAAGTTGGGCTGGTTCTTGGGAGCATCCAGTGACCACATATGTTAAAGACTGGCCAATTTGTACCAATGGACTTTCCCTCCTTTAAAGTTGGTCATTGTCCTCTGGACTCTCAATCCACTTCTAGAAAGCCATGGTGGATACCTGACAAGATATACATCTTGCCTTGATAACTCTCATACAAATGAGGGGAAATGGTGAGAGAGCACACACACACTAAATATGCTGGAACAGCATTTGTCAGTGAAATTTCATGGAGACAGGAGTAGTAGTAGCAAGTGTGTGAATGCTCATTGCGTTCTAGGTCAGTGCCAAGAATTCAGGCTGGGCTGGAAATCAGACTTGGCAAAAGGCACCTCACAGTTTGTCCATAGGATTTTTTTTTTTGGCGGTATGTGAGCCTCTCACTGTTGTGGCCTCTCCTGTTGCGGAGCTCAAGCTCCAGACACGCAGGCTCAACGGCCATGGCTCACGGGCCCAGCCGCTCCGTAGCATGTGGGATCTTCCCGGACCGGGGCACGAACCCGTGTCCCCTGCATCGGCAGGTGGACTCTCAACCGCTGTGCCACCAGGGAAGCCCTGTCCATAGCATTTTAAGTTACATGGTTAGGAAAGTACAAGCCCATCCTCTGGTGTGATTAGTGGCTAAGAAATAATGGTAATATGTCATAGCAGAACCTTGGCTTCACCCCTATTGTGACAGATATCAGGCTGCACTCTGTTCTGAGGAGTAGATGAAGACTAAAGGCCCTACTGTAATCAGAAGCACTTTTGGTGACCCCCTAGATGGAATAAACCCATTAGGGGTATACACATTACCTTTGTCTTGTTTTATATGATAATTTATTTCCAGGTCCAAACATTATGCCATGTAAGTACCATACTGACTTTTCTCACTCTGGTATGAGTACAAATGAGTGTATTACAATCAGGAACATGAAGGTCGATTAATGTGATAGTAACAGGGAAATCACTGGTCCACATCAAGATGACTTCTTTTGGTATGGGACAGATCCTATGGATATATTTCAAAGAAGATCCTTGCCTAGTAAGAGGGGAACACTGCATTCATTGGAGGCTGGAAATAGGTACACACTGTCTTGTACTTGGATTTCTCCAGAATTGCCGCTAAGGCCATTCCAAATTCTTTGCTGCTGTCTTTCTTTGTTCATCTGTCTCTGATCTGCCAACAAGGGGGAGGGAGAGAGAATACTTTCAGCATCTGCTAACATACCTACTCTGCTTGTGAAACTTCATAGCAAACTTGATCTATATACCATGTAGTAGTATTGGCAAATGAAAGTGATTGCCAACAGTGGATTTAGATCCCAAGGTTTTGGAAAAAATTATTTGGCACTTTCTTCTTCCAGAATGATACAGATCATTGGAGGATACTTGGGAGAAATCTAAAAGGTTCTCAAAAGACTTTTCTCAACCTTCATGCTGCTTCTGTGAATGGCAGCCTTATCAGTACTTTCCATACTAGATAGTGTATGCTTTTTAGGCTGTCCATAAAAATGGTCTTACCCCATATTTCTCAGGAGAAATGATCTGCATACTGAGGAAAGTTGTCAGGCACTGCTGACAAACCTTTAGTTTCTCCTTTGGCAACTTCATTTCAAATTCATAGCTCTTAGAAGATTGATAATTGAATGTGGTATTTTGCTTACAGGACACATTTTGTGATCAGGGTAGTAATATGATCAGGTAGATCATAATAGGGTTAATATGCCCGTCAGCAGTTTCCCTAAAGGGTAACTTCCTAGAAAAGAATTGATTGACAAAGTTCCACAGAAACTGGCTAAAGTCTAATAAATAATCTTGGTCAACCATAGAATCTGGACCCTTAGTCCCAGATCGTGCCAGTGAAGATGTATCAGTTACTTATGGCTATTTAACAAACTATCCCAAGGCTTAGTTGTTTAAGACAACTACTGTTTTTGTCCCTCAGAAATTTATGTATTAGTTAGCTTGATATTTCTGCTGATTTGGACTGAGATTAACTGGTCTTGGCAATATTCTCCCACATGTTTTGGGGTCTGCTGGCTGCCGGATTGTCCAGAACGACCTCAGCATTTTCCCTCTTGTATACCTCTGTCAGGCTTGCTTGTTCTTGTGGCGATTGAAGACACTAAGAGAGAACATGTACTACTGTGTAAAATAGCAAGTGGAAATGCACATGCACTTTTCAGTTCTCTGATTATGATATGTTTGATAACATCTTATTGGCCAAAACTAAGTCTTAGGCTGATCTCAGAGTCATAAAGGGAAGGGAATAGAAAAAGGGCATGGATATAGAGATGACGTTAATTGATGACATTAATGTCATCAATCTACCATAGTCTATCCTCTGTTCAAAATTATGCACCTCCTAAATGCAAAACACATTCATTCCCTTCAAAGACCCCACAAAATCTCATCTAGTCAGAGCATCAGGCTAAGAGTTGAGTATTTTATGGTGTACTTTAAATCAGAATGTGTTTTTCCTAATCCAGAGACTTATGAACAACTTCATCAATACGACATAACACCCGATGGATGAGTTAATTTGGGGCAGTGTAATCGCAAGAGGCATATTCACTCAAAAAAGGGGAAAATGAAAACCGTATAGCAGACATTTGTCCATTAGTAATCATGACATCCAGCTGCTAGGTCTTCCTACTCTGGGCCCAGAGGCTGTTCCTTGATGAGACCTAGTTCTGCTACTTGGGAGTAGCTCATCAGTTCATTACTCTCCGCACCTCTTTGCTTTGCCCTTATGGATGTACTTTGTTTTCCATGCTCCTTGACCACTTTTGAAAAGAGCATCATGCTCTCTGGGCAGTTTTCTTGACCTGTTTCCTGCCTGTAGAAAGTTGGTGCCCACTTAGAAATGGAGCAGATGAATTGCTAACATTTAAGCTGCTTCTCCAAGATCACACAGGGTCAATGTAATGTTTTTACACAGTTTTTAAAATATGAAGTAAAACGTGCTGTTATTACCTATTATACATAACTATGATTCTAGGAAATAATCTTAGTTTATTTTAACATATTTTATCTTAAGTTGTTTCATGGATAAAATAGCAAAACAACAAACACTGTCTCAGGTGGTTGTGTTACCATGGTAATAGGCTTCTGCCAATGAAGTACATTATTCAGCAACATTATTGTTTCACATATTGGTGTCCTCCCTCCCAAAATATTGTTCTTTCAGTTTTTAAAGAGGAAACTTGAGAGTAATACAGATAATACAGTAATACAGTAATAGTGTGCCATTTCTCATTGACATTAATTGTACCTCTTTTATTACATTATACGTTTCTTAACTATGTTTTGTGACCAAGGAACTTTTAAACTGTTTTGAATATGCTTAGAAAGGATGACAATGGTTCACAGGCATTCAGTATTTCCATAAAGACTAATTTTGTGCATAACATATGGTAAAGAAAGGGCCTATTTTGAATACAATAAATGTTTGTAATTTCAAGAGAACATGGTTTAAAATTGCTCATTTTAATCATTCTCATGTTTCACACTAAAATGCAAAAAAAATTATGGCATTTTAATGTACTTGAATGTAGTAATTTCAGAAGACACAGATCTATAAATGTCTTCTCAGATTGGAACCAAGATGGCAGAGTAGAAGGACGTGCTCTCACTCCCTCTTGTGAGAACACCAGAATCACAACTAGCTGCTGGACAATCATTGACAGGAAGACACTGGAACTCACCAAAAAATATACCCCACATCCAGAGACAAAGGAGAAGCCACATTGAGATGGTAGGAGGGGCACAATCACAGTAAAACCAAATCCCATAACTGCTGGGTGGGTGACTCACAGAATGGAGAACACTTATACCACAGAAATTTATCCATTGGAGTGAAGGTTCTGAGCCCCACGTCAGGCTTCCCAATCTGGGGGTCCGGCAACAGGAGGAGGAATTCCTAGAGAATCAGACTTTGAAGCCTACTGGGATTTGGTTGCAGGACTTCGACAGAACTGGGGGAAACAGAGACTCCACTCTTGGAGGGCACACACAAAGTAGTGTGCGCATCGGGACCCAGGGGTAGGAACAGTGAGCCCAGGGGAGACTGAACCAGATGTACCTGCTAGTGTTGGAGGGTCTCCTGCAGAGGCAGGGCATGGCTGTAGCTCACTGTGGGGACGAGGACTCTGGCAGCAGAAGTTCTGGGAAGTGCTCCTTGGCGTGAGCCCTCCCAGAGTCTGCCATTAGCCTCACCAAAGAGCCCAGGTAGGCTCCAGTGTTGGGTTACCTCAGGACAAACAACCAACAGGGAGGGAACCCAGCCCCACCCATCAACAGTCAAGTGGATTAAAGTTTTACTGAGCTCTGCCCACCAGAGCAACAGTCAGCTCTACCCACCACCAGTCCCTCGCATCAGGAAACTTGCATAAGCCGCTTAGATAGCCTCATCCACCAGAGGGCAGACAGCAGAAGCAAGAAGAATCCTGCAGCCTGTGGCACAAAACCCACATTCACAGAAAGATAGACAAGATGAAAAGGCAGAGGGCTATGTACCAGATGAAGGAACAAGATAAAACCCCAGAAAAACAACTAAATGAAGTGGAGATAGGCAACCTTCCAGAAAAAGAATTCAGAATACCGATAGTGAAGATGATCCAGGACCTTGGAAAAAGAATGGAGGCAAAGATCAAGAAGATGCAAAAAATATTTAACAAAGACCTAGAAGAATTAAAGAACAAACAAACAGAGATGAACAATACAATAAGTGAAATGAAAACTACACTAGAAGGAATCAATAGCAGAATAACTGAGGCAGAAGAATGGATAAGTAACATGGAATACAGAATGGTGGAATTCACTGCTGTGGAACAGAATAAAGAAAAAATAACGAAAATAAATGAAGACAGCCTGAGAGACCTCTGGGACAACATTAAATGCAACAACATTCACATTATAGGGGTGCCAGAAGGAGAAGAGAGAGAGATGACCTGAGAAAATATTAGAAGAGATTATAGTCAAAAACTTCCCTAACATGGGAAAGGAAATAGCCACCCAAGTCTAGGAAGCTCAGAGAGTCCCATACAGGATAAACCCAAGGAGAAATTAAAGTGATGAAACGGAAGGACCTACAACCAAGATTACTCTACCCAGTGAGGATATCATTCAGATTGGATGGAGAAATCAAAAGATTTACAACAAGCAAAAGCTAAGAGAATTAAGCAGCACCAAACCAGCTCTACAACAAATGCGAAAGGAACTTCTCTAAGTGGGAAACACAAGAGAAGAAAAGGACCTACAGAAACAAACCCAAAACAATTGAGAAAATGGTAATAGGAACATCCGTATCGATAATTATCTTAAACGTGAATGGATTAAATGCTCCAACCAGAAGACACAAGCTTGCTGAATGGATACAAAACCAAGGCCCATATATATGCTGTCTACAAGAGACCCACTTCAGACCTAGGGACACATTCAGACTGAAAGTGAAAATAAAATGGACAACCTGGAAGAAATGGACAAATTCTTAGAAAGGTATAACCTTCCAAGATGGAACCAGGAAGAAATAGAAAATAGAGCAATCATAAGTAATGAAATTGAAACTCTATTAAATATCTTCCAACAAACAAAAGTCCAGGACCAGATGGCTTCACAGGTGAATTCTATCAAACATTTAGAGACGAGGTAACACCCATCCTTCTCAAACTCTTCCAAAACATTGCAGAGGAAGGAACACTCCCAAACTCATTCTATGAGGCCACCATCACCCTGATACCCAAATCAGACAAAGACACTACAAAAAAAGAATATTACAGACCAATATCACTGATGAATATAGATGCAAAAATCCTCAACAAAATACTAGCAAACAGAATCCAACAACACATTAAAAGGATCATACACCATGACCAAGTGGGATTTATCCCAGGGATGCAAGGATTCTTCAATATATGCAAATCAATCAATGTGATACACCATATTAACAAATTAAAGAATAAGAACCATATGATCATCTCAATAGATGCAGAAAAAGTTTCTGACAAAATTCAACACCCATTTATGGTAAAAATTCTACAGAAAGTGGGCATAGAGAGAACCACCTCAACATAATAAAGGCCATACATGACAAGCCCACAGCAAACATCATTCTCAATGGTGAAAAACTGAAAGCATTTCCTCTAAGATCAGGAACAAGACAAGGATGTCCACCCTTGCCACTGTTATTTAACATAGATTTGGAAGTCCTAGCCATGGCAATCAGAGAAGAAAAAGAAATAAAAGGAATACAAATTAGAAAAGAAGAAGTAAAACTATCACTGTTTGCAGATGACATGATACTATACACAGAGAATCCTAAAGATGCTGCCAGAAAACTACTAGAGCTAATCAATGAATTTGGTAAAGTTGCAGCATACACAATTAATGTACAGAAATCTCTTGCATTCCTATACACTCATGATGAAAATTCTCAAAGAGAATGAGGGAAACACTCCCATTTACCATTGCAACAAAAATAATAAAATACCTAGGAATAAACCTACCTAGGGAGAAAAAAGACCTGTATGCAGAAAACTATAAGACACTGATGAAAGAAATGAAAGGTGATACCAACAGATGGGGAGATATACCATGTTCTTGGATTAGAAGAATCAATATTGTGAAAATGACTATACTAACCCAAAGCAATCTAGAGATTCAGTGCAATTCCTATCATATTACCAATGGCATTTTTTACAGAACTAGAACAAAAAATTTTAAAATTTGTATAGAGACACAAAAGACCCCGAATAGCCAAAGCAGTCTTGAGGGAAATAAACGGATCTGGAGGAATCAGACTCGCTGACTTCAGACTATACTATAAAAGCTACGGTAATACATACAATATGGTACTGGCACAAAAACAGAAACATAGATTAATGAACAAGATAGGAAGCCCAGAGATAAACCCACACACCTATGGTCAACTAATCTATGACAAAGGAGGCAAATACACCAAGTGGGGAAAGTGGTGGGGTGGCGGTGTGATAAATTGGGCGATTGGGATTGACATGTGTACACTGATGTGTATAAAATTGATGACTGATAAGAACCTGCTGTATAAAAAATAAAGTCTGCTCATTTTAACCATGTTATTAAGTGATCTTCTCCAAGTCCATTCTACTACTTTTATATCCCCTTTCCTCTATAATTTGCAAGTTATGGAAGCCAGCGACTTATCTCTCTGAGATGATTAGTTGCCGTAAATGGTTCTTATGTTTCTTAGGAAAGGTTGTCATCAATATATTCTGTAGTTATTGTTTTAGTAGTACCTGTTAATTTAAACTAATATAGCTTAGTTTTTCCCCAAATATCAGGCAAGAAAAGCATTTGAGGAAATGCATGTAAATGAGCTATTTCAACAGAGCAGTGAGCATCAATAAGAGTAAGTAATTATATTTACTCTAAAATTTTAAATAGGGGGAAAAGTACACAAATTTTAATAGCATTGGTAGAATCACCCATTATCTCTGAAAGAAAAATAAATAAGTTGAGATAAGGGAATAATAAAATTAAATAATATAAAATTAACAGATTAAAACAAGAAAAAATCACCCCAAATTAAAATTTCTCTGCCAGGTCTTTGTTTTAAGAGTTGGAGAAAAGAACTCTCTCTCTTCCTTTTCTTACTTTCCTTCCTTCTTCCCTCCCTCCCTCCCTTCCCTCCTCTTTTCCTTCCTTTCTCTGTAATATGCAATGATAAATAGCCATGTCATTTATTAGACGTAAACATGATGAAATCAATTCGAAGATGTCATGAGAAGAAATACCCAAGTTGCCTTCTTTAGTTCTGTTTTAATGGCTGAAAAGAAATATAAGTCAAAGTGGAATTTTCATTCAGCTATAGTAATGACAATTCCCCTAAGCTCAGGGACAATGGATTACACTTTCTCATTTACTTCTCAGGAATTAGTTCAATACCTTGCTCTTAGTAAGCTCTCAAAAAACTATTTTTGATGAGAAAATATTTATTTCTAAAAAAGGCGACAAAGGATTTTCATTTCCACAGCATTTTAGTGATTTTCCAAATGTAATGACAAATGGAAAGGGTGATATAAAAGTTAATGGCAATAGATCCCCAAATTAGGTAGTCCATTAGCAAATCATGTAAATTCTCTTGGCTTCAAATTTCTTATGTGTAACACAAAAAGGTAGAGCTAGAGGACCTTGGAAATATTTTTAGCTTTATGGATTAAAAAAAAATATTTTTAAAAGTTGAAAATTTATTTGCTCGTTATTACAATTTCATTACATTTCCTTTTGTATAATTCATTCTATAATTATGAAACTCTATGCCAGGTATTTTGTGAAACTGTAGGATAGAAAAATGAGTAAGACAAACTTCCTCAAGAGTTTATAATCTAGTTGGAGATATGAGAATAAATTTATTATTGCAGTAAAATAATACAAGCACTATGATTGAAGATTCACAAATGAGTGGTTCTAGTCTGTTCAGGCTGCTGTAACAAAATGCCATAGACTAGGTGACTTATAAAAAACAGAAATTTATTCCTTATAGTTCTGGAGGCTGAGAAGTCCAAGATCAGGGTAACTGTAGATTCCCTGGTGAGGGCCTGCTTCCTGGTTCATAGACAGCCATCTTTTTGCTATGTTCTCACATGGCAGAAGTAGAGGGAAAGCTCTCCTTGGTCTCTTTTAAGGTGACTAATTCCATTCATGAGAGCTCTGCCTTCTTGATCTAATCACTTCCCAAAGGCCCCACCTCCAAATACCATCACATTAAGTGTTAGGATTTTTTTTCTTCCATTCTTATAACTTTTATTTGTTCTTCTTGCCTTATTACAGTAGCTAAACCTCTCCGGGTTAAGTTAAAGTGGTAAGAGAACATATTCTTCGTGTTCCAGGTGTTAGGATTTAACATGAATATTGGGGGACACAAACATTGGGTTAGAATTTAACATGAATATTGGGGGACACAAACATTGGACTGGAGAAAACAGTGGATAGACAGTTGAGAACTAATTTCTAGAAGAGATATTGAGTATAGTGACTCCTAAAAGATGGTAGTCTTTCCTCATGGACATGGTAGTAGAGGAATTTCAAGATGTAAGGAGTGGAACATTACAGGGCAAGCAGGTGTAATGTCATGTTATCATTGTGGTAGGGGAGCTAAAAAAAATTTTGTTCACTCATTTTCTCCCCCACTAGACTAATAATTTTAGTGTTACTCACGAAAACGTGGCTCTGGGAAGGTAGTCAGGACATTTGCTGGAGGATTTTGTTTGTCATATTAATAAGGTTATATTTTAAGTAATAAGTAGCCTTTTTTGGGGGGAGGAGCTTGGGACAAAGAATATATGGACTGAAGGAGAGAATTCAATAAACTAGTGGGGAAGGGGAACTGACACATTATTTTCCGTATTCTTAGAGCTGTTTTTCATACTGCAGTTTTCCCTAATCAACTGTTTTCTTTCAGGACCTTTGTTTATTTAAAATTTTTTTTAATTGAAGCATAATTGATTTACAATATTGTGTTAGTTTCAGATGTACAGCAAAGTGATTCAGATATATGTTTATCTGTCTATATCATCAAAAGAATATATATATTCTTTTTCATGTTCTTCTCCATTATAGGTTATTATAAGATATTGAATACGGTTCCCTGTGCTATACAGTGAACGCTTGTTTATCTTTTTTATATATAGTAGTGTGTATCTGTTAATCCCATACTCCTAATTTATCCCTCCCCCACTCCTTTCCCCTTTGGTAGCCATAAATTTGTTTTCTATGTCTGTAAGTCTATTTCTGTTTTGTAAATAATTTTATTTGTATTATTTTTTAAGATACTGCATATATGTGATATCATATAATATTTGTCTTTGTCTGACTTCACTTAGTATGATAATCTCTAGGTCCACCCATGTTGCTGCAAATGGCCATATTTCATTCTTTTTTATGGCTGAGTAATAATCCATTATACACACACACACACACACACACACACACACACACACACACAGAGGGTTCCCTTTTCTCCACACCCTCTCCAGCATTTATTATTTATAAACATTTGAATGATTGCCATTCTGACCCATGTGAGTTGATACCTCATTGTAGCTTTGATTTGTATTTCTCTAATATTTAGCAGTGTTGAGCATCTTTTCATGTGCCTGTTGGCCATTTGTATGTCTTCTTTGGAGAAGTGTTTATTTAGGTCTTCTGCCCATTTTTTTGATTGGGTTATTTATTTATTTATTTTTGATATTTAGTTGTATGAGCTGTTTTTTTTATTTGAATATTTTTTTTATTGTGCAAAGTGCCAATCTATTATGTCAGCAGATCCAAATAACAATCAGTAATATGGAAAATCAAGGACATTTGCAGGTATTAAAACTAGGAGTCATAGACATTAAAGTCCCCAAAATAACTATTTAATAAGAGAGAAAATTATACAACATAATATCCAAATCCCCAGAAAATTTTCCAGATAACTTCAAAATTCACCAAACCCTTTGCCTATCATAGTTTTCTCTGAGGAAAACTTTTACATCTTCCCTAATGAATCTCTTAACTTTACGACCAATTATGAAATCACAATAACCATATATTGACCAATCATTGATTGACCAATCAATGTACACTTAAGTTTAAGAAAAAAAAAAAATATATATATATATATAGAGAGAGAGAGAGAGAGAGAGAGAGAGAGTGCACTTACTGTGTGACAGGCACTATTCTAGCAGCCAGAAAAAAAATTTTTTTTTACATTTCTTTTTTTATTGAAGTATAGTTGATTTACAATATTTGAGCTGTTTTTATATTTTGGATATTAATCCCTTGTTGGTCGCATCATTTGCATCATTTGCAAATATATTCTCGTTCTGTAAGTTGGCTTTTCATTTTGGTTATGGTTTCCTTTGCTGTGCAGAAGCTTTTAAGTTTGACTAGGTCCCATTTGTTAATTTTAGATTTTATTTCTATTGCTCTGGGAGACTGATCTAAGAAAACATTGCTATGATTTATGTCAGAGAATGTTTTGCCTATGTTCTTCTAGGAGTTTTAACACGTCATGTCTTATATTTACCTCTTTAAGCCAATTTGAATTTATTTTTGTGTATGGAGCAAGGAAGTGTTCTAACTTAATTGATTTACATGTGGCTGTCCAGGTTTTCCAACACCACTCGCTGAAGAGACTGTTTTTTCTCCATTGTATATTCTTGTCTCCTTTGTCAAAGATTAATGGACTGTAGGTGTTTGGGTTTATTTCTGGGCTCTATGTTCTGTTCCATTAATCCATATGCCTGCTTTAGTGCCATTACCACACTGTTTTGATTACTGTAGCTTTGTAGTATTGTTTGAAGTCTTGGGAGGGTCATGCTTCCAGCTTTGTTTATTTTCTTCAGGAATGCTTTGGCAGTTTTGGGTCTTTTGTGGATCCGTATAAAATTTAGGATTATTTGTTCTAGTTTTGTGAAAAATGTCAGGTAATTTAATAGGGATTGCATTAAATCTGTAGATTGCTTTGGGTAGTATGATCATTTTAACAATATTAATTCTTCCAATCCGAGAGCATGGGATATCTTTCCATTTCTTTGAATCATCTTCAGTTTCCTTTATCAATTTCTCAGTGTATAAGTCTTACACGTCCTTGATCAGGTTTATTCCTAAGTATTTTATTTTATTTTTGATGCAATTTTAAAATGGATTTTTTTTTTTTACTTTCTGATATGTCATTTTTAGTGTTAAGAAATGCAACAGATTTCTATATGTTAATCTTGTATCTTGCTACCTTGCTGAATTCATTTATCAATTCTAATAGTTTTTGTGTGGGCTCCTTAGGGTTTTCTATAGAGTATCATGTATCTCCATATAATGATACTTTTACCTCTTCCCTTCCAAGTTGGATACCTTTTATTTCTTGTCTGATTGCTGTGGCTAGGACTTCCAATACTATGTTGAATAGAAGTGGTGAGAGTGTCCATCCTTTTCTTGTTCCAGAATTTAGGGGGAAGGCTCTCAGCTTTTCACCATTGAGTATTATGTTGGCTGTTGGTTTGTCAGAAATGTCGTTTATTATGTTGAGATATGTTCCCTCTCTACCCAGTTTGGTGAGAGTTTTTATCATGAATGAAAGTTGAATTTTATCAAATGCTTTTTCTGCATCTATTAAGATGATCATGTGGTTTTTGTCTTTTCTTTTGTTGATGTGGTATATAACACTGATTTTGCATATGTTGAACTATCCTTGTGATTCTGGAATAAATCCAACTTGATCATGGTGTATGATCCTTTTTGTGTTGTTGGATTTGGTTTGTTAATATTTAGGACCTTTCTTAAAAAAATATTTCTGAGAAAACTGTGGCCTATTTAAAAGACAGTTTTATTGTTGAAATGGGATAAGTTACTTTCTCCCCTCTTATATGGCCACTAATGGTTATTTCTTCACTAGGGCCATTGACTTGAGAACATACAATGTCTTGGTGCTGAATGAGCTATGAGCGTAACTGGTGAGCAATGAAACAATGGAAAGGGTGTGCTCAAACCACCTCTACTTTTTTTTTTTTGAGGTATAATTGACATGTAACATTCTATTAATTGCAGATGTACAATATAATGATTCGATATTTGTAAATATTGTGAAATGATGATCACGGTAAGTCTAGTTAATATCTGTCACCTTATATAATTATACATTTTTTCTTATGATGAGAACTTTTAAGATTTACTCTCTTAGTAACTTTCAAATATGCAGTACAGTATTATGAACTATAGTTACCATGCTGTACATTATATCCCCAGGACTTATATATTTTGTAACTGAAAGTTTGTACCTTTTGACCCCCTTCACTCATTTCGCCCCTCCCCCCATCTCCCATCTCTGGTAACCACCAGTCTGTTCTCTGTACCTGAGCTTGGGCAGCTCTCACAGAGCTCTACTTTTGAGGTGAAGAGAGTCTCCAATATGTGGCCATGGATATTTCTGAGTCTCCCACTGATGTGAAAAAGATTAAGATACCTGTGAACAAGAAAAAATGAGTTTGTGGGTACTCTGAAAGAAATACCAGAGATAAATGAAACTTTCTCTTTTTAATGAGGTAATAGAGCTAAAATGTCAGTCAATTAAACAATCATTAGTGTGCTTACTACTTTGTATTTGGATTAATAGGATAGTGTAAAGAAATTTTTTAAAGACATCACAAAAACGTGTGAGGAAAACCATCTCATCATGGCTGAGCTAAAAGAAAATGTCATCTAAATGCTATGTGGAGCAATAATATTCTTGATGGTCAAAATTGTTTGTAAAGCTGAAGCTGAAAAGTAGGCATGTTCAAATACTCTCCTTTTCTTAGTGATTCTATAACTGTTAAGTCCTAGATGACCTATGGGAAAAGTGAAGTACAGTTTAAAGCCGCAACAGATATTAGTTAAAATCTGGAAGTTATATGTTGAGCATGATGTAATAACAATTCTAATATAAACCAGAAGAGTGAAAATTTTGTGTTTTATATTGGCTGCTTGTTTAGAAATGATTTTGCGAGATTTCTCTTCTTCAGATACAGTCACCGAGTAACTATTTGGAAGCATAATTGAATTTGAGACTCATTCAAATGTCAAAAAGCCTCTTATGGGGAAACAGAATCCCAGGAGTGTTGTGAGAATACATGTTTAAAAATGAGGACAGTGTCACAGTGACTCCAGAACTCTTCTGAGCGCTAAGTTATATCTTCTCATACATTTTACAGGTAGAGATCAGTCTTTTCATGACATGCAGCTAAAAAAATTCTTGTAAATATCTGGGGAAATCTCTCTGGGGGTCCGCACTACTTGCAAAAAATGTCCATATTGATGACTTCTGCATTCATTTTCCATCCTAAACCAGTGCATATGATTTGCTAGACTGAACAGTTCATCAGAGCAGCACCAGGGGATCCACTGTGGAATGGCACATTTGCTCTCCTTTTTGTCATTCAGCAAGATTATAAATGAACTGTAAACACCCCTGGTATTTCTTTTTGAACCACTGTACGTTTGTCATCAGTGAATTTAGTTGCATCATTTTGCTAAAATGCTGAATGCCGTCTGAATGTTTTTTGTAGGGTTGATGTATTTAGTGTCAAGTCTGAAATAGACCACAAGCATTATTTAATAGTTATTAAACTATAGGGAGTTACACACTCCTCTAGACCCCTCTCCTCACCAGATTACATGTACATAAAGGCCCTCCTTGTATTTTGAGTTAAAATTCCAAACAAAAGGGCTTCCCTGGTGGCGCAGTGGTTGGGAGTCCGCCTGCCAATGCAGGGGACGCGGGTTCGTGCCCCGGTCCGGGAGGATCCCGCATACCGCGGAGCGGCTGGGCCCGTGAGCCGTGGCCGCTGGACCTGTGCGTCTGGAGCCTGTGCTCCACAGGGAGAGAGGCCCCAGCAGTGAGAGGCCCGCGTACCGCAAAAAAAAAAATAATAAATAAAATTCCAAACAAAACTACCTTGACTGATACATGTGTTATCTGAGGCCAAAGTTAAACAACTTGTTTAGAATACACTCCTAATTAATCTCAGCCTCGTAAGTGTAACCCTTCTAACTTGATTTCAGAATTGATGCCCTTTGTGTTACCAAGCGTTCTCTAAAAGGTCAAATGCCAGTTGTCTGAATCTCTAATCATAGGGCTCATAAGACCCTGTTTGCATTTGCAAGCCTTAATAGACTTTGCATCAAGCTTTTATCAGCATTTGTTCTGTTCTTTAAAATCTCTTATTAAATAGTGGTTCCATCAATTTCTTGACCAATTTCTCTGACCACCATCGTTTCATCTTTCTTTGGTCCATGTGAGATTTGGACTGTATGTCCAATTATGCATAATCAGATATAACTGAAAACTACTTTCACAATCCGCATGATATATTTAAACACTGTATATTTCATTTTTAATTAATTTTTATAGGAGTATAGTTGCTTTACAATTTTGTGTTGGTTTCTGTTGTAACAGCAAAGTGAATCAGTTATACGTATACATATATCACTTCTTTTTTAGATTTCCTTCCCATTTAGTTCACCACAGAGCATTGAGTAGAGTTCCCTGTGCTATACAGTATATTTAGTTTTAAACATATCTGAGGAAAAAGAAATGAAGGAATCAATCTGGGAAAAACGCATTAGTTTTCAAAGTTTCAGGTCTTGTCTATTTTTCTGCAACTGGGTTTAAATGGATAGAGCTGCAGATTCACAGGACATTTCTCTCCTAAAGACAAACTGTTCCTTGATCTTTCTATTTTTTATTTTATTTTAAAAGACTAGCATTTGTCTACATTTTTTGACACTACAGAAATTCTTCAGATTTTTGAGTCAATTGTGATCACTGAGTGTGTTCTCTATAGCAAGTTTAACAGAAGAGACAAAAATAATACCAGACTTCCCTTATTAGTTCTTTTTTCTCACCTTTTGAAAGAAACTATATATGCTTATGAGGAATCATACATGCCTAGGTCTATGTGACTAAGTACAGTAATGGTGAGTTGATAAAGTTCTGTGGGCTAGAACAAAAAGGACAGAATTTCCAAATAGCATTGAATTTGGTCCTTGTATTTTTTGACCCAGGATTTTATTCAATTTTAAGCTATTTGTATTAGACTTCAAATAATTTTCAGTAGTGGAAATAGAGATGAAATAGCACAAATGGCCAAATTATGTATTAGAAAAGATATTTTTAAGAAGCTCTTGATAAAAATGTTTTACCATATAATTAAAATTTCTTCTCGAAACTAAAAGCAACAACTGCATAGGAAAAGAAGTTTGAACTCTTCTATTAAACAACTGTTGTTGTTTAAAATACTGTACATGTTAAATCTAAAGAAAAATGCCCATTTAGGTATTCTGAACTAAAAATACACATGGCACTGATCTCATTTCCATTGCAGATTCCAGTCTGCATGGAATTAAGAGGTAGAGATTATTTGGAGGCAGGCAGACTTCTCCGACTCTTTCTTTGAGTTTAATTGTTTAATTAGGATTGCTCAGATTTTAAATAGCTGTCCTGAGGGGTGCAGATCATGGATCTGCACATCAGCAATTGACAGGGTAGCACATCTTCAAATCAGCTCACGAGGGAAAAAATGAGTTAGAACTCTACGTTTAGGAAGCTGAACTTGTTAAGCCAGTGGCCACATACATTTTAAAAGCTAGGTAAATTCCACTTGCATTGACTTAGACTGAATTATTTTAACTGTAGATGGCTATGGCTTGGAGAGACCAAGGAAAGAAAATAATCCACTATGAAGCATGAGTTTCATTAGCTAGGTGCTGTGGTAACTGCGTTACATGCAGCATCTCTTTTAATCTTCCTAACAACTTCATGAGATAAATACTATTGTTCTCACCTCACAGCTAAGGAAACAAAGGAAACAAAGGTTTTGCAGGGCAAATAATTTTCTCAAGGTAATTAATGGATCCAGATGTTGAATTATAATTGGACTGTACAGTATATTCTGTTGATAACTCTGATACACCCTCATTTTAGGGAACCACAGTTCAGAGCTTAAGTGAATTCCTTAAGATCAGATGGCTCATTGGCTAGGGGGCCAGGGCTTGTATCCAACTCAAGTCGAAGTAAAATCAGATATTTACTGAGGAGTGTTTTCTTAAGATGATCACATAATATTTAAATGGATCAGAGTAGGGCCAGAGTTCACTCCAGTTTGCGGAGCTGGGCAAGATGCCAGCTCCTCAATGATCAATTCCTTTGATGGAAATGCTTACAAATGCCCTTACAATAAAAGGCTCAAAAGACTGTGCCAGTATAGCCTAATATGCCTATGCTACCGCTAGGTGGTGCTGTCTGCCTTCAAGAATCATAGCACCTGACCACAGGCAAACATGTGAAATCTAAGCTGGGTGTTCAGAGCCACCCTTGACTACCTTTCATCCTTTCTGTCTTACTTCATCCCTGAAGTACTCTTTATCTTTCCATCTTCTGACAAAATGAGTGTCTAAATAAATAAGAAGAAAACTAATTGGCATAGGCTTTGGGGTTGGTAAGTGCTTATATATTCTTTATAGTGTTTTATCTGTACACTAACCATTAGAGATAGAGTTTTATCTCAATGACCTTAAAATAAGCAAATGAAAGGCCTGCATGCTAAAGTGCCCAGAGACCTGCAGTGATAGAGGCAAGGTTTGAACTCAAGCCTTCTGACCTAAAAGCCAGTTTGTTTGCCACACTCCTTCTGGGTAAGGTGATCATGTACCCTGTTTTGTCTGGGATAGTCATGGTTTATATCTGTTGCCCTGGCATAATTATTATTAGTGCCCCTTTTCATATTCAGAGTGTCAAAATTTGAATGATTAAGTCACATTGTTCACTAATGAAATCAGTCATAAATTTCTCTCCCCTAGTGGTATCAAATTATAAGCCTTTATCTCTGGTTTGGTGAAACATTTCTTTCTGTAAAGACATCTCAGGCATCAGTGAATAGGTGAGGGATGCTTGTTGTTTTTCTGAAAGGTTGTGAATGTTTATATGGCATTTGAAGCTAAAGATGGAGAGACTGGCATCTTTTGCACTTCCAGCTGGGCCTGATACCTGCTTCATACTGCTGTGATTTGAGTGCACTTGTGTTACTATGTTAGGATTCTAGCTGTTCAAATCACAAAACCTCCATTCAAAGCTTGTTTAAACCAGCAAAAGAATTGGATTGTTCACATAGCTGTGAAATTCAAAGGAAGTGATCTTGTTTGGACACAGCTGGCATCAGAGCTTCAGTGTCTCTCTTTCTCTGATTGTCTCTGTTTCTCTCTGTCTTCCTTTCTCCATCTGTTGCATATGCTTTTCCCTGTATGACCTTCATTTCTCAGAAATGAACCTTCATTGCGGGGATAAAGAAAGTCACCAGCCACTCCAGCACTGCGTTTTACTTTTGGCATCAGCTAAAGGTCTGAGGCTGGTTCTCACTGGATTGACTTGGACTGTATGCTTACGCCTAAACCAATCACTGTAGTCAAGGGTATGGAATGTTCTAATTAGATAGACGTTGCACCACATGCCTACGTATCCCAGGAGCTATATAGCAGGGTTTGTCAGAACAGATAGAAGTTGAAGAGGAATGCTTCCCTAAAAGGAGACAAGAATGAAGAATAGGCAATGGATGGTGGACAGAATGACACCACAAGGCAAAACAAACACAAGGCATTCACTGTTCTGCTGCTTCGCTTAATTAAAAAAAAAGAAATGAATGAGGTAGAGGTGTAATTAGAGGGACCATTTTTTTTGTTATTTTTCTACAAGTGACAAGAGTGGGTCCCCATCATGGTCTGTTTAACTCTGGAAGGGGTACTCAGAGATCCCAGTGCTTCCTCAAATTTATGCACTATGACTTCAGGCCTTTTGTTCTAAAGATAGAGCTGTGTGTGTGGGTTAGTTTCCTATTGCTGCGGAAACAATTTACCACAAACTTAGTAGCTTCAAACAACACAAAGTTATTATCTTACAGTTCTGAAGGTCAGATATACAAAACAAGATTTACAGGGCTAAAAACAAGTGTCAGCAGGGCTTTATTCCTTCTGGAGGCTCCAGGAGAGAATCTTCCTTGTCTTTTCCAGCTTCTAGAGGTTGCCTGCATTCCTTAGCTCATGGCCCCTTACTTCATCTTCAGGGTGCATCACTCCAACCTCTGCTTCTATCATCACATCTTTTCTGACTTTGACCCACTTGCTTCCCTGTTACTAGGACACTTGTGATTACATTGGCTCTATCTAGATTGCCTAGAAAGCCCAGGATAATCTCCATATCTCAAGATCCTTAACTTCATTATATTTTCACAGTCTGTTTTTCCATGTAAGGTAACATATGCACAGGTTTCAGGGATTAGGATGTAGGTGTCTTTGGGGAAACCATTATCCTGTCTACTAGAGGACGCTTCTCTGAATTTGGTCAAGCTTGGCCTTCTCACTTAGAAATGGTTCAGCTATCACTCTCTTGATCTATATTCTGAAGCTTTGGTAAATAAACATCCCGGCTGTTTTCCAGGCCAGGCCTACCAAGTTGAGACACAAATCGTTGAGGGTAATTGCACAACTGAAAGCTCCTTAAAGATCATGACTTTGTCTTACAGCTTTAAGCTTTCTGCCTCACCCTGTATCCACTAGGTCCTCCCACTTGCATCACCCATGGTGAGTCAGTAGTAGGTATAGATTGAACAGAAGGGTGTCTTTTAGAATTTGTTCTGTTGATAAAAGAGGTTGAGAGGAGATTTCCTTATCTTAGAGCCAGTGTTAGATTTGAAGGACAAACATGACAGCACCTAGAACTCTGTTGTTTGCTTGTATGTTGGGGAAATTCCCAACATACACAAATCAGCTTGTGGTGAATGAATGACATATAATGCATTCATCTTTTCCTATATAAGAAATATTTATGGAGTGCCCATGATGTGCTATCCACTAAATTATTTACTGCTTTGTAAAGAACCCCTAGTCCCACAGTAGAGTTCTTTATCTTTTCTGAGACACCTGCGTAGAGAAAACGAGTTAATCAGAGGTGGACAATGAAATCACTGAAGGAGCTTTTCCAACTTACATGTGCCCACACACTCATAAGGTTTGGAGTGGGCTCTGAAGAATATACAGTTAAAAAAATCTTTTCAGGTAATGTTTTGACACATACAACCCTGATTAAAACTGGACATTTTATTCTAAGTCACTCCAGTTGGAATGGCTCCAAGGTCCTTTGGTCTTTTCCCAGCCCCACATTCCATCCCTGTGAGTATAAAAGTGAAGAACTCCCTGGGGCATGATGCAGGTTAGGCTGCTGTCAGTTGTTTCAGTTCTCCAGATCATGGAGGGAATCTTGGCTTTGTTAGTCAAAATACTCAGGAATGTGCAAATGGAGAAGAGCAGCTAACACTTTATTTTCTTATGAGAATAAATTCTATTTCTGTTGCAGTTTTTAATTTGGACGCAACGTACTTCTTAACTGCTTTTATAGTTAGGGCTATTTGTATGTCAGGCAGACAATTACTGTGAAAAGTTATTAAAATATCATTACTGGCCAGGGTTGTCACAATAACCTTTTATTAGAATTGAAATATTCTCCTTTTCTACCTTCTCCTTTACCCTTCTTTTTGTTTAAAAGTAATAGAAACCCAACTGAGTCTTGTTCAGGCAAAAAGGGAATGTACTGGCTTAAGTAACTTGGGAAGATAGAAGTGGGGCAGTCCTTTAGCACCATCAGATAGAGGAATCAAAAATGCTCTCTTCTGCTGTCTCTTTTTCTCTTTCTCCCCACATTATATATAGTAATAAGGAATTTGGCCTTGCCCAAAGAAAAGGTCTGGCCTTTGCCTTTGGTTTCTGGGAAGTAATATCTGGTTTCTTGGAATATTGTGCCTGATAGGAATATCTTTGCTTGTCCGGGGACTTTGGGTCATATGGATACTCTTAAAAATGTGACTTAGGGTGGAGACTGGCCATGCCTGGACGATCAACAATGTGAGTTAGGGTCGTCTGATGATGAGTTATCAGTCTACCTGGAGAGTGAAATCAGCCACATGGGCAATCAGTCATGCTTATATCATGCAGCCCCAATAAAATCTCTGAATGCTGAAGCTCAGGTGACCTTCCCTGGTTGGCAGTACGCCATGTGTGTTGTCACACATCAATGCCAGGAAGATGATGAATGCATCCTGACTCCATGGGGACAGAACAACGGAAATGCTACATTTGTAACCTTCCTGGACTCTGTCCTATGTGCTTGTTCCCTTGGTTGATGTCAGGCTGCATCCTTTTCCTGTAATAAACTGTAACTGAGAATAATAGCTGTCAGTGAGTTCTGTGAGTCCTCAAACATGAGGATGGTTTTGGGAACCTCCAGAACTTGTAGGTGGTGTCAGAAGTGAGCATAGTCTTACGGAGGACTGTATGCCCTCTGACTTGGGGCTGTTGGCCAACTCTCGTACCCCCTAAACTTTCTGTAACCTTTAACTCTTCTGCTGCAGACGGGTTATTCTTACATGAGGAGAAGAAATGGATGCAGACAGCTCCAGAGTTGTATTATTACATTTAGATAGTCTCAGAGCAAAGAGAGAAACATCTTTCTCAGATTCAGTATATAAAAACGTGGGTAAGGTATCTGAACGGCTTTGTTTGAGATATCAGCCTGAACTCTGGAATAATTACCATGGCTAATGAATATGAAAGTACTATTAGAAGCCCCACCAGAATAACATGGATATGGGCGGTGTGGGAGAAGCAGTTCCCCTAAAGAAATGAGTGAGTATGTGTGTGTTGGGGGAAGCAGGGTTGGAGTTTGCGAATGGTTCTGTCCGGACAGAAAAAGGAGATAGGGTAGAATAAAATAACCTGTGTCATTAATATCTTTCCTGTGCACTAAATCTCGAATAAAGGATGGGTTGTCCCAGTAGCCTACCCACCCAAGGTTAGGTTTCAGCAAAATTTAGTAAAATTAGGTTTTACTGATCTGTGAGATCCTGTCTCTGAGGATCTGGAGAATTCACAGGAAAATATTGGCTTAATTATGAACACACACACAACCCTTAGTGACAACAGAATATATCTATAGTAACTAATACTTTGTATAGTAATGTTGTGAGTATATCTGTCTCAGGGATTTATTTTTGTTACAGTTTGAATCCATTCCCAAAATAGTCCCCAGATATTGTTACTGTTGTTACTGTTTCTTTATTATGCTGAAAATTTATGGTATAATTTGATTACTGTGCAACAGAAGTAGAAGGCCCCTGGGAACTTGAGGTGTTCTCTTCCTACCCTCTTCTTCTCCATCATTTTATTCTGCTTATTAAGTACTAAGTAAGTACTAAGAAATTAGAAATTTTGTGATTAATCAAAACAGTTTAATTCAAATAGCTGATAGAGCAGCAGTTTCTTTTATATTCTTTTCACTAAGAAATTTGGAAACACGAAACTGTGACTTGCATCATTTTTTTTTTGGTGCACTGTTTTACATTTAAAATTTTCTGAAACCAAGATTATTTTAAAACTGATGTCAAAGAAAACTTACTAGCCATTGTGTCGCATTTTAAATAATAAAAAAGAACAAAACAGAGTGCTCTAGAAATGTTTAAATCTTATTATTTTTTTTACATCTTTACTGGAGTATAATTGCTTTACAATGGTGTGTTAGTTTAGATTATTTCCCCACAAAAGAAAATTTTTGAGTAGGACTGTCATCAACGCTGTGAGCAGAGGATGCTGATCAGGGCAGAGAAAACCTAGCTGGCCAACAGCACAGAGGCAGATAAAGAGCTAAAACTTCTGCTTAAGGTCAACCAAAGAGCATGTGCCCAGAATTTTGAAAATTATATTGGAATATAGCAAAAACCTTTTTATAAATTCATTGTAAAAGTTGTGCTAAAAGAAAAATTTGCTGTAGTAAATGTCCTCAGGTAACTTATGCAAGTGTAATAAAATTTTCACCTCTAGTAAAGCAGATAGACATGGACACCTAAGGTGAGAAGCATTGAACATGAAACTGTGTAATTCATGGGAGAAAGAAGATGAATCTAGTTCAATCTGGAATTATTTCCTAAATCACACTGGTTATCATCCAGTTTTAAATGAGGAATAACTGAGACATGACAGAATGTATTCTGTATCCTCGACTTGCCAGTACCTGTAAATCTGAGTTTAAAATAATTATCATTAAAGAAGATGGGCATAATTATTTTCACAGGCTCTTTTCACATATTCTTAAAATCCCAAGACACCTTTCCAGTATTAACACAAGAAGGTGTCAACACTCTGTATAGACCATGAAGTCTTGTGCCCACATATGGCAAAATTAGATAAGCAGACTTCTTCATGAAATCACATCTAATAAAGGTTTATTTCTCTCTGGGTATAACAGATGTTAAAGACTGCATAGCCTATTGGGTCCCATACAAAGTAGTTGGTTGCTTTTAAAACAGAGGAAAATAACTAGGTATTTAGTGAATTTGGTATAAAATTTTCACTTTTCGTATATATTTATGATTGTGTAGAAACACATTTATGGAAACACACACATATATTTACAGAGGAATATGATGTGTTTCACAGACCTTGACTTAGAAAAATTGGCTACCACATGATTCTGCCAATTATACATTCGTTACTAGTTACTTTAATTATGGCAACAAGCACTCTAACATACTTGATCTGAACAATTTCTAGAGAGTAAGACCTGACTTTGAATATAACAGAAAAACCAGTAACTTAATCTCTGTAACCTATGCTTACTGGGGAAAAAAATTACAATGAGGAAAACAAAGCAGGGAGAAAATCACTCAGTGCTTGAATGCCTGTATAGAATCTGGAAATAACTATTGTCAGTTTCATAGACGAATGGCCCAGTACACTATAGAGGAGAGTTTAAATAAATTTATTTTCCTTAAAATTAACAAATAACTTGAAGAAAACTTTACTCCCCTCTTTCAGAAAATAATCCCCCTTAATGTGCATCATGGCATATTATGGTGTTATTTAATGTGCTGTGCTGTTGAGTATTTTTTTCAACGTTTTGCAGAAGGTCTGTACAATGGAAAATTCAATCAACTTTCAGGGGAGTAATCATCCTCCCCTGCTGTGATCATTTCACCTTGTTCCCAGATACACTCCCATTTCAACTAACTTCTAACTGCATAAAAAAGCCCCAATTTTTCTATCAATACATTTGTGTATAATCATAAACAATCATGTCATTTTTAGGCCTCTTAAAAATCCAATTTGTGATGTCTTTTTAAGCTTCTTACAAATGCAAATAGAATAATAACTTCAGATAACCTTAAAAATAAGATTACTTATTTTTTCACCCTCATTGATGGTTGTCCGAACATTTTCACCTTGTACCAGTGGGCAACAATACAGTCTTGACCAAGAAGACAAATACAATGAAGAATGGACATATATTTTTAACCTAAATGTGTTTTATTAGGTAGGGAGTCCATGTAGTTTATTATCTTAAGGAGGAAAGTACTGTAGACATTTGGGACACAAGAATAAACTGGAACTGTCCTGGGAAACCAGTTATATGCTCACCCTAGTTTCAGGTGACCAGTGAATCTCCTGAAGTAGTCTAAACACTGTGTTTTCTTATTTGCATGTGCATTCAGGGATCAGTGGAGAACACCCAGAGCTTTATATAACTTTTAAAAGGGGTCTATTTCCAAAGAAAGGTTAGGAACTCCTGGTCTGAGCTATTCTTTGACTAAGAAATGGAGGAATATTGCACCACTAGGGAAAGTAACTCAGGAAATATGAATGACTTGGGCAGAGAAGCTGTGCAGATGATTTATTTATGAACGCATTTGTATGTGAACATACAAATTATAGAGATACACTCTATAATTTTCAGTTCTCTTTAGATATCCAATTTATCAGTTATTGAAATTTCATTGATTCAGTTATGGATGGATCTTTTAAAATCTCAAATGGTAAAGAAAGCTTATAATTTCTTGATACACTAACACCCCCTATAAATTCTAATGATAATAGTGGTTTAAATAATGGGGTCAAGAATGAAATAGAGCTTGTTTTAAACTCCTGTATTCCTTAACTATTTGTGTAACTTTGGTCAAGCCACTCATTCATTCTGAGCCTCAGTTTCTACATCTGTGAATTGGGGAGGGTGTAAATAACCTTTTCATATGATTGTAGTGAAGATTAAATGAGATGATCCATAAAAGCTGTGCTGAGGCCAGTGATTAGACCTTTGTAAGTTCACTAAAATATTAGGTGTTAACAATATTGCTATGTATGTACAAACTGTGCTGTTGTCATTCTCTTTTCTGTAGGTCTTCTGAAAATAGAGGGACTGTTTCTGTTATCAGCGGTCAGTCTTCATTGTCTAGTAACCGTTCCATTGCATCGTTTGACTGAGTCTCTCGATACCCAGATAATGTATCTCATTTTAGAACATAAATAAAATTTTAGAATTTTCATTTAAATGGAGAGTTCTGACATCAACAACCAGATGATTATGTATACCACCATTTAACTATTTTCCTCTGGCATTTTCCTTCTTTTCTCCCCCCAAGGGAAAAATTCTCTTAATAATACCTCCAGGATGCTTGCTATTTCATTTATATTAGTCGCTGTCGACTCTGTCTAATATGGCGTTCCCTAGGAATTTATTAACATTATAATAGCCTTAAAAGATTTGTAGATAATTTTGAGTCTGTTGAAATATTTACATATGCTAAGTGAGAGAGGGAATCTTAAATGAATTAATTTCACCCCCGTTTATAAAAGCATAAGTTCATTGTATAAAATAAAAAAAAAAATCAGAGAGGTGACAAAAATAGAATCTCTCCAATCCCATGATTAGAGAAGCAATTTTCCTATAACTGGGTCTCCCCATGTCCCGGATAATTAAATGTAGAATATAGGAGGCTAAGAGATTTAAGTTGCCCTAAATTGTCCTCCATGCCATTGGATGAGGTCAAGAAAGGGTCAGGTCTAAACTGATTAGAGAGCAAGAATTTCATGAGGTTTTTATATGCTTCCAAACTTCCCAATTCTCGTCCACCTGTACAGTCCCACTCAATACTACATCCACACTTTCTCCCCTCTGCCCATGTAGTTATTGACAGAGTACTGACAACTGCCACTCTTGTCTCAGGGGTCTCTTGCTGGTACTAGTGAGTTTTGCACTTTGTGACCTTCAGCACTTGAAGAATCTAAACCAGACCTCTTAAGAACTTCATGCCAAACCCTAAAAATCATTCATTTGTATACCATATAAAGAAAAATACAATCTTCACCTTTCCTATCATCTCCAGCCTGTTTACAGAGGTGCTCTAACTGATTCCAAGGTCTTATGTGTGCTTTTTAAGAGAGGGATTCTAGTTAATTAGCTGAGGCAGAAAACAATTAAGCCAAGTCCTTATTTTGCCTGATATTCTAATGAGCACTGAATAGGGGAGGAAAAGTTTGGAAACTTTCTAGCCCTTTCATTATACCCCTTTTTGTATTTTATTATTAGACCTCTGCTTGAATATTGACAGTGTAATTAAGTTTGTCTTCATAACAAGCACTGTTAATGCATTTTCTGAAATCAATGATCAAATTTGTAAGGAATGTGGAAGGATTTATGCTTAAAATATTGGATCATATGCCACTAAAACGATATTAGACAATAGTGTGAGATGGATACAGGTTTAAAATACATCAAAATACCTTAATGTTAACATGTGATCATCAGAAAAGCTTTTGCAAATTAATCTTTCTATGTTAGAGCCATGACCATGACAATCCCCAGATCATAAACTTTCCAAAACTCCAGTCCAGTGTCTATCTGATCAAGGTCAATGACTTAAATCCTAAATCAAAGCTCAATAATTTAGCATCAGTCATTTTCATCTCTCACTACTTGTATAACATCTCTGATACTACATCAGTACTGTACAACTGGCTTATAGAAGTCACCTGAGAATGTATTTGTTGCATTAAAAAACTTAGGGAATTAGTAAGTTACAAAAGTAAAGTAGCTTATGCACATACCTTTTGGATTCTTGCCACCAAGCTTGAAACTATAGCATCTTTTAAAACTTAAGATCTCACTAGTTTAATGATATATTATGAAAACAAATTTAAAATAAAACTTAAGTGGACTTGACATTTACTTACAGATCAGACATGTAATTTAAAATAAATGATAAAATTTATTTAAAAGTTTCACATCAGTTGTTAAGGAGGCTTTTTGTTTTGACACCCTCATATTAAGTACCATCTCCTGAGCCTTTTTATACTTACCCTTTTATAGCATTAATAAGTATATTTGTAATTAGTTGTTCTACTTATATCTTCCTTACTAGATGGTAAGAATCATGAGGGCAGCTTAAAAAAAAAAAAAACATGCCTTACTCTATTATTCTGCATCTTATTATCTTATTCCTTATTTCTGTATCCACAGTGCCTAGCATAGAGTGTAATACATAGCAGCTGTTCAAAAGATTGTTGTTGAATAGAAATTAATATCCTACTGCTTTTCTGTCATATTAAGTTAAATATCTCAGACATTTAAAGCTTAACCTAAGACTGAAGCAATGAGATCCCAGGCTTCCCTTGATGCCCTACTCTCCTCAGTGGACTCCTCCTATATTCCTCATCTCCATGCGTGTGGCACCATACATCCAGAAACCTGGGTACCATTCCTTATGCCTTGATCCCTTTCTCCTGTGGCTTATTAATGACGCTCCTTCCATGTTTATTTATCCCACAACTGCCACCCTGTTCAGGCCCCTTCATCTCTTACCTAGCTGGTGGAACAGTCTTCTGACTGAACTTGATTTTTTTTCATCTCTCTCCCCTACCTTAGCCAGATGGATCTTTTTAATAAAATGCAAATATAATAATTTCACCACCTTGCTTAAAAACATCTTTAGTGGCTTCCTATCTGCTGGGGTTTTAAGCTCAAACTCCTGTACCTGGCTCATAAATTACTTCTTAATCTAGTCCCTGCTTCTCTCCTTAGTCTAGTCCCTTACCAGATCCCTCCTACTTTAGTTCTCATCAAACTGAGGTAACATGCCATGAACTTTCAGATTTTGGAGACATTGCATCACATGCTGTTCCCTTTGCCTTCACCGCTGTTTGTCCATTAATTAATATCACTTCTTCTCCAGAGCTTTCTGTCACCTTCCAAGTCAATGTTAGGTGCTCTTTCTGTATATATTCATCCTCTATTTCAATTTAACATTCTGTCATTTCTTTGTATCTCATAATAATCATAAGATCATTAGAGTAGAGGATGTGTCTGTTATTCATTATTAATAGACAAGCTGTGGCACATACTGGACAATTAAATATTTGAATTAGCGAACAGATAAAAGATTGTTAAGGGGAACCACTAAATGATATTAAGCAAGAGAGGAACAAAACTGATTTAGAATAATTGTAAGAAAATTGGTTCTGGAGCCAGATAGGCCTGTACTTGAATCCCATCTCTACTTCTTACTATTATATAATCTTGAGCAAATCAAGGCTGCACTTTCGTCATTTTTAAGAATATCAATAATGACATTAATAAGGAAACTCATTTTGTCTGACTTTTAGACATTATGAACAATCATTTTGTTGTTTTGACCTAAAACAAATAGACTGCCAGTTATTGGTCCAGCGAAAAATGAGTTTATTCAGGATCAGAAGAGAATTGCAATTTGGGGTCTGCAGCCATGGCAAGTCACATGCAAGTCCCTGCACAGCAATGGAAGGAGAACATTTCTTATAGAGGAGAAAAGGAAGTTGGGAGGGCTATAGTAAACAGAGAGTTCATGGCTTTTCATTGGCTGAGTTCTTACCGGGAAAGAAGAGGAATCTGTCTTCTTTCTGTTGGACTCTGCTGTTGTCATGCAGGAGAGTTCTATCTCCTGGTTTCTCGATGCTGTTGATTAAGGTTTGTGTTTACAGGCATACCTTGTTTATTGTGCTTTGCAGATACTGTATTTTTTTCTTACAAATTAAAGCTTTGTGACAACCCTGTATTGAGCAAGTCTTTTGGCACTATTTTTCCAACAGCATTTGCTCACTTGGTGTCTCTGTGTCACATTTTGGTAATTCTTGCAAAATGTCAGATTTTTTCATTATTATATTTTTTATGGTGACCTGTGACCAGTGATCTTTGTTGCTATTGTAAAAAGATTATGACTCGTTGAAGGCTCAGATGACGGCTAGCATTTTTTAGCAATAAATTATTTTAAAGTTAGGGCATACATTTTTAAAGACATAACAGTATTGCACACTTAGTAGACTACACATAACTTTTATATGCACTAGGGAACCAAAAAATCATGTGACTCACTTTATTGTAATATTTGCTTTATTGCGGTGGTCTGGAACTGAGGCCACACGTTGGAGGGAAAAATTGTAAACCTCTTGAGGTCACATTAGAGTAATAAGGAGGGGTAAGTGGGAACTCTCAGGACCTTTTATCTAAAGTCCATATGTTATCAAAATCATAGACACTGGAGATCATCTGAAACATTGTCCTCATCAAAGGTTTGGCAACAAACTTCCAACAGGATATCTTGGGAAAGCTATCTCATCAGAAGTTTTCTGCTTCAATTCTGGAAAATACTTTCTTTCAGGACACCAGATGATGTGTGAGTCCAGTCAGAGCTTGGTGCTTTCTTTAGGTGTGTCATGTGAATCCAAAAGTCTTTTCTTTGGAGTTTAGTGGCATAAGGGTTGGTTAGTAATACCTGATAGGGGCCTTTCCAGTGAAGTTGAAGAGAGATTTTCTGGAGGTATCTTTCCCAGTAGACAAAGTCACCAGCTTGCCAGGTGTGTTGCTTAAGGTCTTTGTCTCCTGAAGTCACACTATGAAAAGATTGTTCTACCAAAACATGGTTATTTTTAGTAAAAGCAGTTAGGCCTTTGCAATATTGGAATGTATCTCCTTTTATCAGTTGTGGGTCAAAAGAAGCAGGAACCAAGTGCATTGGGCATCCCGTGACTATCTCAGTAGCGAGTTTATGAATTCAAAAGGGATGGATCTAAAATTTAGAAGGACTTTTGGCCAAAGTACATGGAAGGACCTCTACCAGTTTTACCAGTTGAGTCTTAATGCTGTTAGTGCATTTGACTAAACCAGAGGATTGAAGGTGGTTAACACAGTGAAAGTATTGTAAAACTGGTGAAACAGCGCAGACTTGCTGAAGTACCTGACCGGTCAAATGGGTTCATCTGTCACTTTGAAGTTCCAGAGGAGTTCCCTGGGTAAGAATAATCTTTTCCGAAAGGACTTTAACCACAGAAGAGGCAGTAGCCTCTCTATAAGGGAAGGCTTCGGTCCAGTGTGGAAACATACAGAATGTGAATAAAGCATTTTTTTTTTTTTTTTTTTGCGGGACGCGGGCCTCTCACTGTTGTGGCCTCTCCCGTTGTGGAGCACAGGCTCCGGACGCGCAGGCTCAGCGGCCATGGCTCACGGGCCCAGCCGCTCCGCGGCATGTGGGATCTTCCCGAACCGGGGCACGAACCCGTGTCCCCCGCATCGGCAGGCGGACTCTCAACCACTGTGCCACCAGGGAAGCCCAGAATAAAGCATATTTTTATCCATGAGGTTGAATGAAATCCATTTGCCAGATCTCAAATGGTCCATTAGGTGATTTTAAATGTCTAGGAGCAGTACAAACAAGCTTCCTCGGATTGTAATTTGGACAAATGGGACAAGTGAGGTAGGTACTTTTTGTGGCCTTGTTAATGTTTCCTATCAGTATTGATTCATAAATGCTATCATTCTGTCAGTAGAGCAGTAGTTTAATGCATATACAGTTGCGAGGAGTGGGAATCTTAGAGTCTCCAGTAGGACTAGGCTGTTATTTCGTCCAAATCAGAGCTTTCTCCTTTTGTCAAACCAACAATTGTTGAATTTCCAAACTTGTTTTTCCTTTTCTGAGGCCAATTGCCGGGCTTCTCTAGCCAGTTTTTCTAGGTTATCATTTGGGGAAACATCCCTTCAGACCGTGACGGAGGTGTGGCTGCTGCTCGTCCCTTTAAGGGAAGCATTCCTTGCAGAAATGTTAGCAAGGTGATTTTCCTTAGCTTCCGGAGAATCAAGTTTAGAATTTCCTGGGAACTTAGTAATAGCTAAAGTGGCAGGTAAAAGTATTGTATCCAATAATTCTGATCACAGGGACCATGTTTAATTTGATTTCCACTGGAATTAAGGAAGCCACTTTGTTTCCACAACATTCCAAAATCATGAGCTACTCCAAAAGCATTTCTACTCTCAGTATAAACATTGGCGGTTTTGTCCTTGGCTAAAGAGCAAGCCTGTGGAAAAGCATGTAATTCAGCCTGTTGGGACAAAGCAGCCATAGGTAAAGATGCTGCCTCAACACCACCAAAAGGAGTTGCAGTAGCATACCCAGCACAGTATTTGCCATTGTCACCTTTTAAATAAGAACCATCACTGAACCTTGAGAAGTCAGTGTTACCTAAAGAAATTTTCTGCAGATCATCGTGAGGAAGTCAGGAGGTGATCCCCAATGTTAAGTACTTTTGAGGTACTTTGTTGGTGATGGAGGGGGGACAAGTAGCTGGGTTAATGTTTAAAATTGTAAAAGAGTTACGTGAGGAGCACTTAACAAAAGAACTTCATAGATGAGGTGACTGGTTAAGAAATGTTGACTGTGGTGAGAATTTAGGAGAACATCTACTGCATGAGGTACAAAGATGGTTAAAGGGGATCCCACTGTGATTATCCGAACGACCTTAATCTAAAGGGCAGCGGTGGTAATGGTTCTAAGGCAGGGAGGCATCCCTTTGCCACAGGGTCGATGGAAATCTCTGTATTTTTGGGCGAGTACCTCAAGGGTACTTTCTTTTCATCAAAAAGGAAAATGGGAATCTGATATTTGGGATGCCCAAGGTCAGGTGGCTTTATCAAACTCTCTTTTTAGGCCTTAAAAGCTATGTCATCCACTTCTTCCCATAAAATTGGGTTGGGGTTGTTAAGCAAAGCATACAGAGATTTGGCCATAAGAGAGAAATTTGGAATCCAATATTGGCAATAACCAAATAGCCCAAGGAAACCTTGCAGTTGGCACTCAGTTTTGGGTTTTAGGAAACTGAGGACACCATGAAATCTATCTGGATCTAGGAGTACTCTTGTTCTGATATCAGACGCCCTAAATATTGAATCTGGGTTTGGGCGAACTGCAGTGTTTCTTTGGCGAGTTTAGGTCCCTTTAAGGATAAATGCTTTAGCAAGTGCCTGCTGTGTTACTGTGAGGAGGCTTGAGAAGGAGAGCAAAGAAGCCAATCATGCACATATTGCCACAAAGTAGAACCCTAGGGAACTTTATATCCTCCAGATCAGCCTTCAGAATTTGTGAGAAATAAGGACTTGCAGTTAAACCCTGAGACATTACTGTTCCGGTGAATTGTTTTTCTTCCTAAGTGAAGGCAAAAAGGTATTGGCTAGCTTCATCAACTGGAGTACTAAATAATGCACCACATAAATCAATTACAATTTAATTCCCATGGTAATGGATTGTGGTGATGTGTGAGGGTTAGGAAAAATAGGGTGTTGAGGGATAACGGTGTTTCTTGCTCAGAGGTCCTAGACAAACCTCCACCCTCAGCCCTTAGGTTTTCTCACTAATAAAATAGGAGTATTGCAGGGACTAGTACAAGGGATATTGAGGCCTTGAGGCTCTTAATCTTCTATTATGGGCTTTATGCCTTGAAGAACTTCTTTACATAGAGGATATTGATTAATTCCGGAAGGAGGTTTTGAGGGATTTATTTGAATCTTGATGGGAGGTGTGCTGTGAATTTTTCCAGTATCAGGGGGGAGATTTTGCCCATAAGGTGGACGGAAGATGATGCAGTAGGGATAAAATGATCAGTATTTTGAGAAATAGCTTTAGTACTGTCAGAAGTGGAAGAAACAAAAGTAGCCTGGTTGGCTGTTTTGACGACTGTTGTCAAATTCTGGAATTATTTCCTCCTTTTTGGAGAAAGAAATTCTGAAATGATACTTCTCTAAGAAGTCTCAGCCTAATAAAAGGATAGGAGTGGAGGAACCAAGGAGACGAGGATGTGTATCTCTCAAAGGACCAAAACAAAAGGGAATAGATTCAGAAACAGAAACCTCTTGAGGTTCCCCAGTGTTTGAACTGTTTTAGTACTCCAAGGCTGGGATGCTTTATAGTAGTGGGGTTGAGCACAGAGAATGCGGCTCTGGTGTCACTTAGGACTGGAAGAACTTCATCCCCAATCTGGAGTGATGTTTCTCCAAGCCGATTAAGAGGGAAGATTGGGAAGAGCCTCTGTACTTCCTCAGAGGGTGAATTGGGAGGATGTTGGAAAGGCTGGTTAGAGGGCTGAAAGTGCCTAAAGCACTTAAATTTGTAACATTCTGTTTTCCAGTGTCCTGCTCTTTGCAATAATAGCAGAAACTAGGAGGGTTTCCATATTTCTCTGGGGGACAGCAGAACACCAGAAGCCTCATAACCCATTTGGTTTATTCCAGAATGGAGACAATTTGTGCACTGCTCCTGGGAAAGCAGCAATTTTCCATATTTCTCTTTGCCCAGGCCCATGGACATAGCTTACGAACAGTAGGTTAGAGATGGTAATATGGCATGTCTAGGCAGGAGACTTGAGGCAGACCCACAGCATTGTGCCATCTCACTTTCAGAATGGCCTACTTGCTGCTAGTGAATAAAGCTTTGTCCTTTCTCTGCTGTTTTCTGGTGGTTGAACTCTGGGACTTTATTTGCATTAAATAAATCTCTGTAGGTGTATCTAAACTCAGTTCTTTATAGCTCCATCCGTTCTCTATTCACTATTGGTTAAAAATAGTATTTAACGTTTTTAATTTTGATACAGGCTTTTAATTTCTTCCATAAATACAGTTACCATGCATAAATAATACACTGAGTATACCATGACCATTTTCACTTACTGCACATTCTACTTTTAATCATATTTCAGATGTCTATGAAAGCAAGAGCCTTTTTAATTCCACGTAACTGGGTTTGTCTCAAGTAGACAGCAGTTCTAAGAGTTGTCATTCTCTGACGATTGGTGGCTGCTTGAAATGCTGTGAGGTGAGGTTTCTATTCCACCCTTCAAAGAATACTTACTACTGCAAAAAATGAGCAAACGTCTTTGCTGCTTTAGGAAAGGAGCCGAATTGTAAATGGTTCTAGAATAGATACATGGACTCATAGGGCTTAACTTAAGGATGCAAGATATTGAAATCAGAGAACACTTGAAATCAGGAGACTTGGACTGATGTCCTTACTGTGTGAATATTTAGTTGTGTGGCTTAATTTCCATTACTTATAAAATGTGATTCTGTTAGAGAAGGCATCTAATATCCCTGCCAGCCCTGGCGTTCTGTGATTATGGAAGGAGACATTTGCATCTGTTATTTAGATCACAGTTTAAAAACTCTTGTTGATAATCAAAAATCCTGAGAACTATGTTAGAACATTGATTCCCAGGTTTCATCCCTAAAGAAGCTGATTCGTTAGTTCAGAGATGGGGCCTTGGAATCTGAATTTATAAAATATCTCCAGAGATGAACCAGGGTATATGATGTAGATCTAATTCAAACCATAATAAGATGAGTAAAGCCCGGAGCAGTGGGTTAATACTGTGACGCAGACAAACGTAAAATTATTTTTAATTATAAAGGTAGAAAATGTGAGTTATAAAAAAACTTAGAAAATACACTAAGTATAACAAAAAATCTTAAAATCATTCATTCATAACGCCACTGCCTAGAGCAAATAATGTGTTCATTTTTTTGTGTGTTTAACATTTTTTGGTAAATATGTATGTGTGCGTATATATACATATGTGTATATATACACGTATACATTCATATTATAAATATATAAATTATCCATCTGATTAGGTTTATGTCAATTCTATTTTGCTGTTTTATTAAATATTTTAAATTTAAATTCAAATATCATGAGTATTTCCCATGTCATTAAAAATTCTTTGAAAATACAATTTTATCACTTGATTTCATTTTTGTGTGTGGAAAATTTCCTGAGTAAAAGTTTCAGGCTTCTTCTGGGCTGACCACCTCTCCACATCCCATGTGCCAGGCTGGAATAAGCAAAGAAGAGGGCTCCTTGGATGGGCCATCCATTTTCCACCTTGTTGAATTATCACTGTGACCAGGCTCGATTTAATGCCGAAAATCCCCTCTTTGAGACGATGAAATTAGGAACTACAGGGCTTTCATTAATCTTCAACTCAGCTTGTCAGAAAGCACTGCTGATGAATGATTTGCCACAAGGCAGCTTTGTTGTTCCAAATTGTCTTGAGTTGTCTCCATGTTCCTTCTTTTCTTCAACTTCTCTTCAACTACTTTACAGAAAAACGGGGATACTGTTTCTATTATAAAGGTTAGTTGGTGATTTTAACTACAGGCGTACCTTGGAGATAGTGCGGGTTTGGCTGCATACCACTGCAGTATTAATCATATGTTGAAATAAAGTGAGTCATGCGAATTTTTTGGTTTCCCCGTGCATATAAAAGTTTTGGATGCACTATAGACTATTAAGTGAGCAATGGAAAATACTTTATTGCTAAAAAATTCTAACCATCATCTGAGTCTTTAGCGAGTCATAAGCTTTTTGCGATAGTAAGATTAAAGATTGATGATGACAGATCACTATAGCAAATTTAATAAAGAAAAAGTTTGAAATATTGTGAGAATTACCAAAATGTGGCACAGAGACATAAAGTGAGCAAATGCTGTTGGAAAAATGGTGCCGGTAGACTGGCTCAACTCAGGGTTGCCGCAGACCCTCAATTTGTAAAAAACAAACAAACAAACAAAAAAACCCCGTAATGTCACTGAAGCACAGTAAAGCGAAGTGCGGTAAAACAAGATATGCCTGTAATTCCTTCACTCTGTTATTTGGCAGACAAAGGGATATAACTTAAGGTCCAGTTCTTGGATTATGGACTTACAGATCCTGAATAACTTGCTCATTTCAGAGTCTAACCAAAAGTCGTAGAATTTAGATGACTTGCCTGAGGAGAAATAGCTGATTTATGACAGAGCTGGAACCCAAGTCTCCCTATCCCTAGTCTAGTATCATTATGTCTTACCATAATGACAGTTCTTTAGCGCACCTGCTGAGACGAGCAGGGCAGGTGTGGCAGCAATTCGCAAGATCAAAGACAATCATCAGATACTAGTGGCTGCTGATGTGGGCTTAATTCAAACAATTGACCCCAGCGATAAAAAGTCATAAAACTCTAATACGTCATTTCCAATAACGCATCAAAAAGAATCTGAAGCAGCATTTCTATTAACAGTAGCTCACATTTTATAAATATAATATGGCAAGTATATTTTTCGTACATCTCAGAAGATGCATAGCCAGGTTATGTAATCATGTTCTTGTTTCCCTTTAAAACCTCATTTTACCTAAAATACTTAAGACACAATGGCTCCACTCTGCTTACCCCATGTCATCATCTCTCATTACCAAGCAACGATGCCCAGGCCTACCCTTCCTGCCACTTGTGGGAGTTTGGACTCCAGCAACTCCTGTGTTCACACTAAAGAAAGACTGAGGCAGGAGATTTTACTGAATTTCAAAAATGTCAAATCGTTTTAAGCACTGTTCTTATCCTTCTGGATCCAAATCCGTCTCCTTTATGTATTCCCCTTACCTTGTAGGAAACAATCATTGCCTCCTTCTCAATGTAATAAATAAATAAAAGATGCCCAGCAGTTGGGGGCTTAAAACTCTGAGCAAGAAATTTAACAATTTTCTCATCATTGCAGTTTTGCTAAGTTATCAATCTAGTTCAAAGTTATTTTTTATGTATTTGGATTTTTTAAAAAAACGCTTTATGGGGCTTCCCTGGTGGCGCAGTGGTTGAGAGTCCGCCTGCCGAGGTGGGGGACACGGGTTCATGCCCCGGTCCGGGAGGATCCCACATGCTGCGGAGTGGCTGCGCCCGTGAGCCATGGCCGCTGAGCCTGCGCGTCCGGAGCCTGTGCTCCGCAATGGGAGAGGCCACAACAGTGAGAGCACCACGTACCACAAAACAAACGAAAAAACAAAAAAACGCTTTATGATCTGTGCTCATAAATGAAGGTTCTAAGTAGTTTATTAATGCAGTTTAACATGAATAATATTTTACTAGTTGAGCTGATATATTTTTATATGTTGTACGATTAAGCACTCTGTTTTGACAAGCCCCAAAGCCACTTTGCCTTCGTAAATTAAGTACTTGGGAAAAATATATTAAGTCTATCAGGGCTCGTGAAGTTACCACGTAATTTAGCAAATGAGCACTGCAGTCAATAGGATTTATAAACGATCTGGTGGCTAAACGTATCCCTTATCAACAGTTAGCTCTCATAGAATGGCTTGGATACTGAGAAAATTAAAGATTACAGTTATTATGCTTACTAATGTAATTGTTTTAACATAAAATGATAATTCCACACATGAGTGATCGAACCTAAATGACAGACATTAATATGCGCAATCATATGGAGCTGTATTCCTGACATACTCAGGTGTTTTTACTTCTCCAGTTTAGCTATCACTTCCTCTTCTCTAAGCCCTATTAGCTGTCTGAATCCCCTACTCAATCTGCCCCCACCCATGGCTACCTAGCTGATTTTATTCATATGCCTTAGTATCAAATTAGCCATGGCTTCCATCAGGAAATCAGACATAATCCCTCTCTGCCCTGGCACCTACTGCCAGTAAAGGATGGATGCCCCTTTTATATGCTCCTAAAACGCTCAATTATAGCACTTACTGTGCTATTATAATTGCCTACTAAATAGTGGGAAGTGGTAGAATGTAAGTCAAATGAAAAAGTTTAGCATTATCTCCCCTAAACTCAAACGCCATGAATACAGGGACAATGTCATCTCTCTACTGTTTTTTTATTCTTAGTGCCAAGAACAATTAAGTCATATATAGTTAAATGCAATATATGATTATTATATAGTGACTAATTGAATTAGTGACATTATTTCTTAGGACAAATGTTGACATTTCGACTTAATGAGGTAAAAATGAATTCATTGAGTCCTAATGAAAACCTTTAAAAATATTTTCTAAATTGTGCTTTTTAAAGAAAGAACTTGTCAGTACTATAAAAATATGATTTAAAATACCTCTGAATAGTCTTATATACCAAATTCATGTTCCTCACGTTAACTGGTTATTTTGAATTACTTGCCATTTCAAAGAACTGAATGAGAATTCGGTGAAAGTAACAAATGAACTAAAAGAACAATTCAAAGGAAAATGACTGAGAGAGGTTCACCCTCTTGATCCAAAAGAATGACTTTCAATCTCAACTCTGTTACGTTGTTCGTGAAATGTTAACCAACTGCCTTAGATCACTGGAGTTTTAAGCCTTCTTGTACTAGATTAGCTGCAGAAAATATAAGGGAAATAGTGACCTTGTTGTCTCAGAAGAAGTAACATGCACACAAGTAACATGTATGGATTGTTTAAAGTTGGCACTTAAGTAAATCAGATGCCAAAATATTAAATGCGTGTGATAACAATCTTATTCATTTAATTACTGTAAGGGGTATTTATTACTTTAAAAAGAATAATTGAACAGTTGAAATTTTTGAATGTTGATGTTCACAAATTATTAGTAAAGGCGAATGCATTCATGTTCTAATTCTGTTCATTAGAATTCTGTTCAGAAAATTAGAAACATGAGGCATCATTACAGTGGGTATCTCTTATCACCTCATTATTAATTCAGTTATTTATTTAAAAATATTTACTGAGTGTTTATTACGTGGTGGGTGCTGATTACAGCAGTGCTTCAGAAAGGTATGTTTCCCCACTCTTGAGGGGCTTTCATTCTAGTGAGCAGGGAGGAAGAGATGGAATCAACAGAAAGGTCATCAGAGGAGCAAGGTGTTTTCAAATGGCGATATGTACTCTGAAGTTAACAAAGCAAGGTGCTGTGAAAGAGATCAAAAAGCAGATGCAGGTGCTTTCTGTTGATATGTCAAGAAAGGTATGTCTGACAAGCTGGGTGGCATTTGTACTGATAAGTAAGTGACAGGAAGAAGCAGCCGGGGTGGGGTGGGGGGATGTGGTTGTCTAGGCAGAGCTAAAAGCCAAAATTAAAGACTCTAAGGCCAAAAGGATCTTTGCGTGTACGAGAAACAAAATTAAAGGTAATGTGTCTGTATATAGTGACAAAGGACAGCAGAAAGGTCAGCAAGAACTAGGTAAATATGAATTTGGATTTTAATCTAAGCAATGGGAAGTCATTGGAGGTCGTTTGTGTGTTGCATTGTTGTTGTGTTGGTGGTAGTTATTTTACATGCTTGGACCTCAGCCACCGAGAGTGGAGTCAGTCATAAACTTTAGTAATCAATGTGAAAGATCTCTCTTGGTTAACTTATTAATCCTCATTCCTCTTCAACTTCCATTCTTACTTTTCTCACTCTAGGTCTCCACTCATTCTCTGGTTGGAATTGTTTTTATTAAATAATAACAGCTATTCAGAAATGTGTAAAAATTATGAGAATAGCTCAATGATTGCAGAAGTTTAAACATATCTCTGTAAGAGATAGAAAGACAACCCACAGAGTGGGAGAAAATCTTTGCAAATTACTTGTCTTAAAAAGTATTTGTATCTAGAATATGTGAAGAATTTTCAAAACTAAACAGTAATAAAACAACCCAGTTTTAAAAATGAGTGAATGGGGCTTCCCTGGTGGCACAGTGGTTGAGGGTCCACCTGCTGATGCAGGGGACGTGGGTTCGTGCCCCGGTCCAGGAAGATCCCACATGCTGCGGAGCACCTGGGCCTGTGAGCCATGGCCACTGAGCCTGCGCATCCGGAGCCTGTGCTCCACAACGGGAGAGGCCACAACAGTGAGAGGCCCGCGTACCGCAAAAAAAAAAAAAAAAAAAAAAAAAAAAAGGGTGAATGACCTGAATAGATACTTCACAACAAAAGATTTGAGATGAAAAATAAACGTATGAAAAGATGCCCAATATCATTAATATTTAAACAAGTGTAAGTTAAAACCACCTTGAAATATTATTACCTACCTATAAGAATGTCTAAAATAAAACTGGCTGTGCCAGAGACTGGTGAGGATGGGAGCTTTTGGAACCCTCAGATGTTGCAGTTAGGAATGTCAAATGGCATATTCACTTTGAAAATGGTTTGATAGTTTCTTACTAGGTTAAACATACACCCACAATATGATTCAGCAATCCAACTCCTAGAAATCTTTCCAAGAGAAATGGAAAGTTATATTCATACAGAAGCCTCTGTGCAAATGCTTATAGTAGCTTTAGGTATAATCACCCCAAATTGGAAACAAATCCAGATGTCCTTCAACCAGTGCTGAGACTGTCAATGTCCTTCAGCTAAAGATCACCAGCAAGTTGGGTTTATTATTTAATGAACACACCTAGAACCCAGATTATTATGAGCAGTAGTGTTACTCCCATTCTCTTGAGGCCAGTCCTTGAAATTGTGCAAGCCATAGATTCAGAATTGCTCAAGATGGAGCAGTTATGTCATGGCTATAGTCTGGTCATCATGTAGTTAGCTTTCTCCCTCTAGTGGCAGTTACAGTATCTGTAAAACGACTCAGGAATGTGCATAACACCTCCTCCTTCAGGGAGGAACTAAAGACTCTGTGACTCTATTGTCCTAATCATTAACTGCTTGAGCCTGGGAAACTTCACTCTTTTGTGACTCAGGGGAGGCCTGGGAAACTTCAGCTTTTCTACAAATAAGAGGCAGGGGACCTGGAGGGACCTTTGTACTTGGGAGGGCCCCGTAGGGTTCTGCTCCATTTTGTGAGTACATATAAATAACTGAATAAGTGATGGAGAATTGAAAAAAAATTCCTTGAGAAAAATTCCAATTAATAAACATATAAAAAGTGAGAAAAATAAAAAAATCACGTTGTAACAGCATAATAATAATTGCCATAGGCAAGATCCTGCTAAAAGAGCAGGTGAAAGTTAAAGCAGAAAGAAGATCTGTGCATAGTCTAAGATTTTCTCCCCTGAAATATTTAAGAAGATCTGTGCGCAGTCCAAGATTTTCTCCCCTGAAATATATTTACTATTATAAATGGAATAATAGTAAATTTCCATAGGAGAACCCTGCCAGTCACCACCTTAGACAAATGATCAAAGTTAACATCCCCAATAATACATATCAACATCATGTACCTCTTGATATGATGACCTAAAAATGGCACATCCCCTCTGTGTTATCCTTCCAAATACTGCAAAATTTCATGACAAATTATGAGAAAACATCAGACAAACAAACCCAGATTGAGGGGCATTCTACAAAGTAATGGCCCAGTACTCTTCAAAAGTATAAAGGACATGAAAGGCTGAGGGACTGTCACAGTTGGAAGAGAGTAAGGAGACAGGGAAATGCAATATGGGATCTTGGAACAAGAGAAAGGATATTATTAGTGGAAAAGCGGTATAGCTGATTCACTTTGTTATAAAGCAGAAACTAACACACCCTTGTAAAGCAATTATACTCCAATATAAAGATGTTTTTAAAAGGTATAGAGATATAGATTATTTAGTGCCATACTCATAGTGCTAATTCAGGAAGTCTGCGTTGGGCCTTAGTGTGATTCCAATGACCAAACATGTTTGGGGTCCACTAATTTAGAAGACTTCAGTTCATTAAATAATTGGTTTAGCTGTTTTCCTCCCATTTTCATTGTAAGAACTACTGTCAAATGCTGGTTGTGTGCCCATCAGAACCATGTTTCAACCTGTCCTTTATTATCTAGTTCTTCTACTGTAGCCACTCGTTTGGTGAATTAGGAGTTGATCCAAATATAAGAGTCTTTGAATAGTACACTGAAATTTCTCTAAGAGACTTCCTTTTGAAATGTGAGGGAGGGTATGGTTTGCCCACCAATTTGACAGGAAGTAAAGGGAATGAAAGCAGCCATGTGTTATTGTATTTAATATGAACTGAACTTGGAATATGTGTATTAAAGTGTGTTGGGAATTGAGTATTATGAGGGCCTGAGATTGAACAAACCAAAAGAAACAAGATTTAGAGAGCTATCATCGGACTGGTTAATACTCTTCCTAATATTGAAACTTAGTAATAGTAATAATTATTATTACTACTTCAGAAATGAGGAAACCGAATCCTAGAGCAGTTATGTGTTTTTTTTTTTCCCTTAAATCTCACAGTTAGTACATGGTAGTGGTGAAATTCAGATAGTAGTTAATCCATTTTCTTTGCAACTGACTATCTCTCCTGCATTATAATATTTTTCACTTAATATAATGCTTTTATATTTTCAAAACGCAGTGCCAGCAGTGATGATATAAAATTTAAAAACATGATTTATTGAAGGCATAATGAGAATTTAGAAGATATTGAAAGATATTGCAAAAGTATACTTTCAAAAGTTAACATTGTGACTCATACAACTAGAAATGAACACGTCAAATTTTTATTTACTTAGATAGTAAGGGATTCAGTAAAATGGTGAAGTTGATTCCAGGGGCGTTAGAGGAGCTGGCTATTGGTAGGAATAAATAAAAAGAATATTAGAGGAACCAAGATAGCAGAGTAAGAGAACACAGAACTCACCTCCCCCTGTGAACACATCAAAAATACATCTACACGTGGAACAATTCTCACTGACCGCTAACTGGAGGCTGGAAGAAAGACTCCTGTACAACCAAGGCTGTAAGAAAGACCCACAGAGAATCAAGAAGGGAAGAGAAGCAATCAGGCCAGGGACCTGTGCCCTGGGAGTGGACTCAGAGGAAAAGGGAGATTAAATGGGGGTGGGGGTGGGGGGCAGAGACGCTCCATGGGAAGTGAGCAGTTCAAGCTACATATTGACCCTGGGGTCCAACAAAGGGAAGACAAGCCCCCTTGGCTGGTTGGAGGGCCAGTGGGACTAAGAAGAGGGCTGTGGGAAGCCTGGACCCCGCCTATGAAGAGTGCATGAATGCTTGTTTGCTCCTGAATGCTTACTTTCTCCCAAAGCAGGGTGGAAGGGAAATTGAAATTGAAACCTCCCTGGCACACACCCACAGCCTAAATGGGGCAATTGCTCAGCACCGCTTACCTCGCACTGCAGCTCCACACTGCCGGGACCAAGGAAAAAGCATGGCCAATCATGAGACACTGAGGCAGCTTAAACCCTAAGTGGCGTCTGAATAAGAAGAGGTCAGCCATGACTGGCAATTGAACAGGCAGTGCATCAGAGCCAGTTGGATCTATGACAGAAGCCAGACCTCCACAGGCCACGCCCTGACCCTTGCTGAATACAGTAAGTCCCCTACGTACGAACCTTCAAGTTGCAAATGTTCAAAGATGCGGACGTGCGTTCCTTCAGCATCAGGCAAGAGTGAAATTTCAGCTTGCCCTCCATCTCCTATTGCTGAGGATCCTTAAGCTCTACCATTGCCCACCTCCTCTCCCTCCTCCAGTCAGTAACTCTTCTTGCCTGTTCACTCAGCGTCAGCACCTGTATGCCAGCTGTTGTACCGTACTGCTGTACTTTTCAAGGTACTGTACTGTAAGATTAACAATGTTTTCTTTAGTTTTTGTGTTTGTTTTTTATGTATTATTTGGGTGAAAAGTATTATAAACCTATTACAGTACAGTACTATATAGCTGATTGTGTTAGTTGGGTACCTAGGCTAACTTTGTTGAATTGACTAACAAATTGGACTTACGAACACACTCTCAGAACAGAACTCGTTCTTTTGTAGGGGACTTACTGTGCCAACACCTGCCCCTCTTGCTCAGCATTGCTCCCCTCTGGTGTGAGGGTGCTGGTGCTAACAGAGGGAAGAGCACACACTTAAAGGGAACTGAGCCAGCTTGACCTGACCCTCAGGCCTTCTGATCTAGCAACTTGGAACCTGATCCTTTCCTGATAGGGTGGTGACAGCCACTGAGAAGGGGGAAAGCATCACCTCACACTTGGCTGACTGGATTAAAAAACAAGATCTAACTATATGCTGCTTATAAGAGACTCACTTCAGAACTAAAGACACACCCAGACTGAAAGCAAAGGGACGGAAGAAGATATTCCATACAAATGGAAATGACAAGAAAGCACAGAGACTAAACAGCATGATACTAAAAAACCACTGGGCAAAATGAGAAATCAAAGAGGAAATCAGAAAATACCTCAAGAGAAATGAAAATGTAAATACAACTTTCCAAACTCTGTGGGATGTAGCAAAAGCAGTTCTAAGAGGGAAGTTTATAGAGATACAGGCCTACCTCAAGAAATTAGAAAAATTTCAAATAAACAACCTAAGCTTCTATCTAAAGTAATTAGAAAAAGGAGAACAAAAAAAGCCCATCTCAGCAGAAGGAATGAAATCACAAAGTTCAGAGAGGAAATAAGTAAAATAGAAACCAAAAAACATAGAAAAGATCCATGAAACCAAGAGCTGGTTCTTTGGGAAGATAAACAAAATTGATAAACCTTTAGCCAGGCTCATCTCAGAAGAAAAGAGAGATGACCCAAATAAACAAAATAAGTAATGAAAGAGGAGGAAAAAAGCTAATACCACAGAGGTACAAAAAATCCTAAGAGAATAATATGAACAGTTATATACCAACCAATTGGACAACTGAGAAGAAATGGACCAAATTCTAGAAACATACAATCTTTTAAGACTGAGTCAGGAAGAAATAGACAATCTGAACAGCCCAATCACTAGTAGTGAAATTGAATTTGTAATAAAAAGTATCCTAGCATACAAAACTCCAAGACTGGAGGGCTTCACAGGTAAATTCTAGTAAACATATGAAGAAGAGCCAATACCTATCCTTTTAAACTATTCCAAAAAATGCACCCCAGTGTTCATAGCATTATTTATAATAGACAAGATATGGAAGCAACCTAAGTGCCCAGCAAAGATGTATGGATAAAGAAGATATGGTGTATATACTTAATGGAATATTTATTCAGCCATAAACAGATGAAATTCTGACATTTGCAATAACGTGGATGGACCTGGAGGGTATTATGCTTAGTGAAATAAGTCAGTCAGAGAAAGACAGATATTCTATGTTATCACTTATATGTGGAATCTAAAAAATAAAACAAATGCATGTGTATAACCAAAAGGAAACAGACTCACAGATATAGAGAACAAACTAGTTGTTACCAGTGGGGAGAAGAGAGAGAGGAGGAGCGATATAGGGGTATGGGATGAAGAGACACAAACTACTATGTATAAAATAAATAAGAAACAAGGATATTTTATACAGCACAGGGAAATATAGCCATTAATTTTTAATTACTATAAATGTAGTATAATCTGTAAAAAAAAATTGAATTCCATCTCTTTCAGCGTTTTATTGTAAGCATTTCCCCATACCATGCTATGTTTCAGTGGGACATTTCAAACCATTCTGTGATGAAGATCAGGAGAACTGGCGTTTTTATGTTAGGGATGAGTAAAATGAAGCACATAAATGATAACTTCCTAGCAACTGGCAAAGGAAGAAAATCCAAGTATCCTGGTTGCTAACTTTAATTTCTTTCCACTAGGCTATAGAGCTTAATTTGATCTCTCTCTCTCTTTCTTTTTCCTCTGCTTGTACCTGTCTTGAATATTTCAACTTAAAATGACATCATCAACATTAGTATTTCTTGATTTGGTGAATTTTCTAGTGAAAATTCTTCTTAGGTATTATATAGATTACAGTGTAGTGATTTTTAAGTTCATTAGAGAGATTAGGACACAGTGATATAAAATATGCCTTTTAAATCCTGAATTCTTTATATTATGTTTGGCCATTTAAATTACATTCTCTTTTCTCTGTTGGTGAGTTTACATGTTTAATTAAATGGGTTAATGCCTGAATGGAGATTTAAATGGCCATTAATTCTTATGATAGCTTTTCAGTCTACTGAGTGTGAGGTACTTTTCTGAGTCTGTAAGAGAAAACAAAAACATTGTCTCATTTCCTGCCATGTTTAAAATTTCACATTTATATACAATTAATACACATAATATCCAGAAATCAACTTTAAATATTGTGCAATAAAGGGGAAATATTTTGCAATATTGGTTTTGAGGTTTCTGAGAATTTAATGCCATTTCAGAGGTGGTTTTCTAGGGACTTTCTCCCCATAGACACCTGCTAATCCCACTGCTCTGAAAAGTAATGTTTGTAAATAAAGTCATTACTTTTCAATTCTTAACAAAAGGAAAATCTTTAGGAGCTGAAATTAAGGCACTTTTTATAATGGGGAGTTAAGATAAAACTGTAGTTGTGTCATGAGGTTGCATGAAAATTATTTCAGGTTAATCATTAACTCTTCCAAATGCAATGAGAAAAATGTGTCCAAATATAAATGGATTCCCAGGAACAGCTAGTAATTATTTTCTAAGGCCAAATGGACCTTTTGGCCAGTTTTCTTTCAAATTTTCACCCCTGGGTATGTCGTCAGTAATTTTGCACTATGAGTTATATAGCTTATAATTTACTTGCATAACAAAACTGTACTAAATCAGGTAGGAGTATGGTTGATCTGCCAGATGGCCCAAAGCAACATTGTAATGATTTGGAGAGAGTAATTTCTATAGTCCGAGCTCTTCTGTGTGTGTTTGTCTGTCATCTTCTAGTATTTATTTTCTTACAGATTTACAGAGTGGTTTGTAGTAGAAGTGGGAAAGGGAAAATGAATGAAATAAATTGAGTCATGTTCATTGCCCTCAATAGCTGTTATTGTTATTAAACAGTAATTATTCTTTCCTACTTCAAATATGCCATCTGCTTAAATCACCTTCCAAAATCCCAATTAAACTATTAATTACCCATCTAAACAAAACAAACAGCTTACCCAAATTTCAAGAGACTGAAGGAATAACAGAGTGGTGTGAATATGCTAATTTATAATTAGCTCCATGAGATTTAGAAGCTTTCTTGGCAGGCGTAAGAAATAATGATAGCTTCATATATTTTTATAATGAATATAAGAACTGTTATGCCCTGTATGTTGAAATTTTCATGTAGTCTTCATCACAAACCAGTGAGTAGATACTATTATCCTCATCCTATGTTATTGATAAGAAAATAGAGGTTTTCAAATTATTTTAGGTATCTTGTTTATGGTCACATCTGGCACTGTGTGGGCTTGAAAATTGGCAATGTGGCAAATTGTACTTTCCACAAATGACCAAAGTGATATTTCTGCTAACATAATCTTTTAAAAACCTTGCTACTCCTCGCCAAGAGGTGGAGTCCATACCAACTTCCACCCCTACTGGAAACCTTGGTGGGCTTGTGACTGCTCTAATAAAGTGTGACCAAAAGAAATGATGTTTTTTTTAACACCTGAGGCTAGATTATACAAAAAGTAGAGTTTCCATGATCTCTTTTTGTGACAGGACTGTCACCCTAGGAACCCAGCCTTCTTGGAGGAAATTCGGGAGAGATCACATAATAGGTGTTCTGGCTGAGAGCCACGGTTAAGGATTCAGCTGACAGCCAGCATCAACCTTGAGAGTAAAGCAGGCTTAGGCCGAGTGACCAAGTTTTCAAATGAGTCCAGTCTCTTGCCATCAAGACATCTCCCGTCTTTTAGTCTTTTCATAGGAGGCCCTATGTATCATGGAGCAAAGACAAGCATACCCAATATATTGTGTTTGATTTCCTAACTTAAAGAACCCATGAGCATAATAAAGGGTTCATTAAGTTTTAGTGTAATTTGTTAAGTAGTCCTAGTAAATGGAATAGGCAATCTAATTTCAAACTAGTATTTTGAAATATGAGTAAAATACTGTCTCTGTCAAGGAAAATGAAGCATAAGCTATGTTCTAACTCCAGTTTTTAAAGATTCAGAATATTTCTTCCAGCATAAAAATTATATACACACTCGTAGTCCGCAAAGCTTGCAATGTTTGGGAGTCCTGCCTCTTCCATAGACACTATATGATTTCCGATTCCTTCATGACCAGAAGGAGGAAGAGATGAAAGGAAACCAGGACCAAGGAAAAACCATTTAGCATAGTTGAATCTTTTTGTTGTTATTTTTTGTTCATCAAAACATCTGGCTGGGAAGATTTCCAAACACTGACTCTTTCTCATTGGAATGTTTAATGGATTCTTTACAGACTTCCAGCCTCCCCACAAAGTGAAATCATTTGCATTATACATTTATCTGCACAGGTGGTACAGTATCCCTCTGATTTCTTACAACCTGTTGAACTTTTTCTCTGCATATTGACAAGCCACAGTCTCTTTCTGCTGGAGTCACCTCACTCCACCACACAGACTTCTCGGACAGGATTTTTACAAGTTAAAGTTGGTTCAAGAGGGAATACCACTTGAGTTGTCTATCCTGATCCATTTAAGATGTTATGAATTTTTGTCTCGTGTCCCTCGCATTTCAGGATGCTTCAAATCTCTCTCTCCGTCTCTCTCTCTCTCTAATTGACAAAGTTAGTAGCACTGAACAGTCTTCGTCTATGTATGACCTTTTACACATCAACAATCATTTGGTCAGAGGTTGAGGTGCCCGTCTTTCTTCTTACAGACAAGTCCCTTTCTTCAAGTGGTTTAAATGAAGCCTCCCTTTCTCCAAAGCGGTAGGAAAAGAACCCCCTCATCTCATGTAAAACACAGACATATTCAGTCACAAGAGGGAAAGGGGCACATGCAGCACATCTTATTTGGCAGATGACTGTATTTAAAGAAAATTCCTAGTGAATCTCAAGCTTTTTCTCTTTTAGGCTGAAGATGGGTAATGAGCTTAGTGTTGAGACACTGGGTTTGCTACATCTCAGCAAGTACTCTGTTTATAGCAGAAGAATGCTGTGGAATCTGTTTTGGGCATTGGTTACCAGCCAAAATCAATAAGTAGGAAAAATCCATTTTTAACATCTCAGGAATCTTATTGTACGTGCATAAGTTAACCAGACCTTTCTATGTTTTGAACTTTTACAGTTAAAATAGAATTTGGATTCTTTTTTTGTTTCTTGTGTTCCTTCTCTTGCCCCAAGGGATTAGTGGTTTTTTTTCGTTTTGTTTTGTTTTTGTCTTGGAAATAGTTCAACCACTACTACCTGAAAGAATATGAGGAAAATAAGGTGTCAGGAGAATATGAGTTTTCTCCTGGGTATCTACAGATAACTTATAGAAGTAACTGTTGATAAAAATAGAAAAGATAGTTTGGGACAATATTATTGATGATATTTACTGTAAAATCCTAAATATCTTGAAATTTCTATTTGAAAATAATTTCAAACTTAAACTTACAAGTACAGTACAGAAGCATACTTCACCAGATTCAGTTATTAACCTTCTGCCCATTTTGCTTTATTATTTTGTTCTATCATTATCTATCTGTCTGTCATAATTTAACTATCATCTATCTATCTCTAGCTATGGTAGGCAGAATTTTAAAGATGTTCTCCTTCCAGCCCCCAGATTCCTGTTCCTTGGTCATTCAATCAAACATTAATATAGGTACTACTATGAAGAGATTTTGCAGATGTAATTAAACTCCCAAGACAGTTAACCTTAAGATACAGATTTTAGGGACTTTGTGGATGGTGCAGTGGTTAAGACTCCATGCTCCCAATGCAGAGGGCCCAGGTTCGAAGCCTGGTGAGGGAACTAGATCCCATATGCCTGCTACAACTAAGGAGCCTGCATGCCATAACTGAGGAGCCAGCAGACCACAACTAAGGAGCTCGCCTGCTGAAACTAAGGAGTCTACGTGCTGCAACTAAGGAACCCTCAAGCTGCAACTAAGGAACATGCCTTCTACAACTAAGGAAGCTGCCTGCTACAACTAAGGAGCCCACCTGCCACAACTAAGACCCAGATCAACCCAAAAAAAAAAGATACAGATTTTATCCTGGTGGGTCTTATATAATCACATAACCTTTTATAAGTCAGAAGTCAGAGAGATGTGATAGAGGAAGGGATCAGAGTGATTCAAAGTGTGAGGATTCCACATGCCATTGTGGGTTTGAAGATGGCTCATGAACAAAGAAATGTGAGTGGCTTTAAAGTACTGAAAGTTTCCTAGCTGACAGCCAGGGAGGAAAGGACCTCAGGCTTACAACCATAAGAAACTTAATACACTCTCTCCATATAACACTGTTCTTTTCCTTTCTTTCTTTTTTTTAAAAATATTTATTTATTTATTTATGGCTGCATTGGGTCTTCATTGTTGTGTGCGGGCTTTCCTCTACTTGCGGTGAGTGGGGGCTACTCTTTGTTGCGGTGCTTGGGCTTCTCATTGCGGTGGCTTCTCTTGTGGAGCACGGGCTCTAGGCGCATGGGCTTCAGTGGTTGCAGCATGCGGGCTCAGTAGTTGTGGCTCACGGGCTCTAGAGCGCAAGTTCAGTAGTTGTGGCACGTGGGCTTAGGTGTTCTGCGGCATGTGGGATCTTCCCAGACCAGGGGTCGAACCCGTGTCCGCTGCACCGGCAAGTGGATTCTTAACCACTGCGCCACCAGGGAAGTCCAATACTCTTCTTTTTCTGAATCATGAGAATAAGTTGTAAATATTACATCCCCTAGATATGTTATTGGGTAGTCCTTAAGAGTAAGGTTACTTTCTTAGGTAGGAATATAGTTACCAACTTAAGCAAATTTATCTTTGATGTAATACTTTTGTCAAATCTGTTACTCATATTTTAGTTTTTGATCTAATAATGTCCTTGGTAGCAATTTTACTCTAGTGAGAACATAGTCTCAAATCATGTATTGCATTTAGTTATCACATCTCTTAATCTAGGGTATATTCAAAGGTTTTCCTTTAGTTTTATTAAATTGTTACTTTTGCTGAGGTTTTTTTGTTTGTTTGTTTGTTTTTGTGTTTTTTTTTTTTGCGGTACATGGGCCTCTCACTGTTGTGGCCTCTCCCACTGTGGAGCACAGGCTCCAGGGCTCCGGACACGCAGGCTCAGCGGCCATGGCTCACAGGCCCAGCCGCTCCACGGCATGTGGGATCTTCCCAGACCGGAGCACGAACCCATGTCGCCTGCATTGGCAGGCGGACTCTCAACCACTGCGCCACCAAGGAAGCCCTAAATTGTTACTTTTGAATAATACAGTCACCTTTTAAAATAAAGTTCTCCTTATTTTGAGTTTGTCTGATGTTTCTTTATGATTAGATTCATGTTTTGCATTCCTGGCTAGAACATGATGTTACATATAAATGATGCTGTATACTTTTTAGGTTATCACAACTGAAGCTACATAATGTCAGTCTGCTCCTCATTGGTGATATTAGTTTTCATCATCTGATCAAGGTGTTGCCCTTGACAAAGAGTAGTTACTTACTGATTTCCCCCTTACAGCTAATAAGCACTCTATCAGGAGACTTTAGAACCATGCAAATATTCTGTTCACTTACCAAAATTTCCCTCCAAGTTTGGCATCTGTTGATGATGAAACTGTGAAATAATAATTACTCTGATGGTCAGAAAGTGATGATTTCCAACTCCAGCACTCTCTTCTTATTCACCACTTACCATTGGTACTGTAAGGAATAGCCCTGTTTCCCTTCTACCCTATTTACTTATTTTGTATCTTTTACTATTGGTACAGATGTATGTTTTTCTACCTTTTTTCCTATATCTTATAATTTATTATGCTTCTTATTATTTTTGGAGGGAGAGCTCAAATTGTCTCGGATTTGGCCAGTGGTAGCCCCTTTAAACTGGTTGCCATGTCCGTGGGACATGGCACTATCACTTTTTTGGAGAAGTTCTTTATTTTCTGACATAATAAGATGACCAGACTCATCTTGTATATATCCTGACTAAACCTAGAATCAGCCCTGTCTCCAAAAATACAATGGAACCTTAGATAGTTTAACTTGAGGAATTATACCATGAAATTCTGTAAGAATATTAATCTTGAAATAAAGTTTGAATTAGAATACATTGTAGATAAAATGGGAAGACAGATTATGAGACTAGAAACTTTATTATTGTTTTTTTTCTTTCCTGTAGATCTTGGTAAAATTTTGGGGTGAATTTTATTTCAGAAGAGATGATCAAATTATCTCTTCTCCGCTCTTCCTCCTCTCCTTCATTTTATCAAAGGAAGACAACTTCATGGCCTTACCCTGGTAATTTCTTACAAAAATATGGTATATGAACACACCTTTGACATCTCTGTTTAGCTGTACACAAAGTCAAAATAAATATTTAAAGATAAATCTTTCTAAATAATCATAGTGGTTTGCAGAGAAGAGCTTTATGAGGACAGTAAGTTCTTACTAAATCAGAGGTATAATATGAAGTTTAAAATTAGCAAAGCACTCTGATGGATCCAGGTTTACAACCCTTTGTGCTTGAAACTGAAACATGATTTCATATGGAAGTCAGTGTTCATTTCAGTAGGCAATAGTGAAAAAGTTTGCTCTGTAAATTGTTGAGGAACACCAACAGGATTTGAGCTCGTTTGTATTGCCTGAGGTCAAGACTAAATGTGTCATAAAGGAGAACGGTTACTCATTCAATTTTTATTATATCTTGTGTGGTCTCTACAGAGAATAAGAATTTGCTAGTACTTATCCAGAGAAGGTATTTCTCTGGACTTGCATTATTTATTTTTTAAACCACAGCTAGCAGTAGGTCAAACTCAAGTGGGTATATTTATCTAGGACATTCTGAAACTAGGGATTAGTATCAGACACAGATGGATTATTTTCTAAATGCATGTTGTTTTAAAACTCATTACATAGATTAATAAGGGGATTTATATTCATTTATGCAAGAAAAAATGTCCAGAATTATCAAGAGCAATACTGCTGGAAAGGTGGTCATGCACTGCTATGATTTGTGAAATGTTTGTCAATGGCCCTTAAGATGGGTTCAGAAAGTGAGACTTAACATTTGGAAACTGTTACTGAAATTAGCATTGCTATGATATACAGGCATGTGATCATTTTTATAGTAATTCATTTTATTACATTTTCCAAAGTATCAGTCCAACCAATGGGTTGGAATTTTAAAACAACACAAAAAATAGATCCTTGATTGTAGAGTTTGTAAAGTAATAATCTATAAATTGAAAAATTAAGTCCAAATTAGGGGTTTTCCTGAAATATTTAGATTGAAGAATATTTTTAAAATTATATATGTCTATTTGTCACTTAAATTTTCTGGATAAATGTCTTATTTTCAAATTTTCTCTAATTATCTTTATGTATATGAAAAATAAGATTCTTCTATCTGCCAAATATTTTTGGCTTCTCAGCTCAATTGTCTGAGAAAAATCAATTTTTATTTCAATATTAGAAAAGGGTCATTGCTACCCATGCTTCATTGCTTCCTCTGAATCTAGTTCAAAGTCTGCATCATAGTGTCAGGAGATCAGAGAACTAGTTCTTGTCTAATTCACAAGCTCTTTTGCAATTTAGATCTTAGGAAACATCAAGGACACAGAGTTCACTGAGAAAATTATCCAATGTCTTGTGAATAAAGCATGGACATAAAACACAACACAGTATCAAATTGCGTTAGACAGTTGGCAAGATGGGGAAATCAATAGCATCTTGGCATGTTGATGAGAAATGCTGACTGATTTGTGGCATCGTTCTGAGCTCTAGGCATCAGTTACTGTATTTTTTCATTTTTATTATATAATGCTTACTGTTTCTTTTTATGAAAGCATTACTTGATCATAATACAAACTTAAAATTACAGAAAGCTGTAATGATTAAAATGAAAATCACATGTATTCTTACCACCCAAGGGTAGCTGTTCACAATATTGTATCCAGTTTTATATATGTAAGTATTTCTTCTATGTCAATTGGTGTTATTTATGTACATGAATTTGATAGTGATTTTTAACCTGCTACCATATAGGCATTTTTTCTCATGTTATCTAAAATTCTTCAAAAATGTAACTTTAAAGATCTGCATAGTATTTCATAGTATATTTAACAATTTCCTCACTGTTGAACATTTACTTTAATATTTGTTAGAGCAAACAACATTACTATATATACATATTTGTCTGCATTTCTGTCTGTTCCTTATGATTGATTTCTAAAACAGTGCCATTTTATTGAATTGTATTTATTTCCTACTGGGACATTGCATTTTATTTATATTTTGAAAGTCATATTTTTCTGTCCAAGTATGTATAATAGCTAGTTTGGTTCATTGCAAAATAGACATAAATTCTTTCAATTCAGTTCTTAAAATTGAAACTGTATGTTCATATAATGATGCAAAATATAATACAGAAATGCATGTTAAAAAATACTTAGGGCTTTCCTGGTGGTGCAGTGGTTGAGAGTCCGCCTGCCTATGCAGGGGACACGGGTTCGTGCCCCAGTCCGGGAAGATCCCACATGCCGCAGAGCGGCTAGGCCCATGAGCCAGGGCCGCTGGGCCTGCGCGTCCGGAGCCAGTGCTCCGAAACGGGAGAGGCCACAACAGTGAGAGGCCTGCGTACCGCAAAAAAAAACCCCAAAAAACACTTAACCAGTACCTCTGCTTACAATCAAGCCTCCCCCCAAATATGTAAAACTTTAAATCGTTTCTATTTTTAGTTCTTGTGATTATCACTCTAATAGTTAATGATATTCTTTTATATTCACTTCTTGATCTGAGAACTTGGGCATTTTCTATAGATTATTGCTATGAGAGGAGGCTTTCTCTCTATTATGGTCCCCCCGCCCCAACCTGCTTCTTTTAGTTTTGACGTTTATATTATTATTCTTGTTTTTTATTGCTTATCTATGTAACTCTATGCAATAACATTAGGTCATTTTTTTCTTGTATCCTCCTCTGTGGCTAGTTTCATGACTCCTCACTAGGTAAGATGTGGATATTTGCCCTTATGATTACACCACATTTTTAATCATTTTTAATTTTCTACCCTGTGCCCTTTGTACTTTTAATTTTACATTCTCACAGAAGAAGTTAGTATTGTGTATGCACAAAATTCAGTTTTCTGAGCACTCTCTGTATGTTGATGCCAAAAGATGTTAAATAGTAGTATTTTATTAGTATGAGAGAATAAAGAGATTGGATGCATGTAAGAAAATATAAATGATATTCAAGGAGATCTAATATATGTCACATGTGCGTTCCAGGAAGAGAAGGCTGAGAAGATAGGTCAGAGGAAAGGATCAAAGAGACAAGGGAGGGGAATATCAACAGCTAAAGATGACAGGAGTCTGCAGGTTTTTAAAAAGTTATTATGGTTTTCTAGGCCCTTTGCATTTTTGTTAGAAGTTTAGAATAATTTTGTTAACTTCCGGAAAAAAGAAAGCCTGCTGGATATCGATTGAGATTGCATTGAAGCTGTAGATTGATTTGGAGAGAACTCTTTCTTGATAAAATTGAGTTTTTTTGGTGTCATGAACATGGTATTTATTTCCATTTATTTAGGTCATCTTAAAGTCCTCTTAACAAAGTTTTGGAGTTCTCAGTATACAGGTCTTTCACATCTTGTGGAAGATCTATCCCTAAGTATTTGATATTTTTGGTACTATTATAAATGGTATTTCTAAATTTCCACTTGTCTGTTACTAGTTAATAGACATACTATTGATTTTAGACTATAGATCTTGAATTCTGTAACCCTGTTAAACTCATCAGTTCTGGTGGTTAATTCATCGGTTCCATAGGATTTTCTACATTAACACTTGTGTCCTCTCTAAATAAAGACAACTTTACGTCTTTCTTTCCATTTCTGATGCTTTTTATTTCTTTTTTCTTTTTCTTCTTATTGCACTGGTAAGAACCTCCAGTACAATGTTGTATAGACGTGGTGAGAGCAGAAATCTTTTTCTTGTTCCTGATATTAGGGACAAAAAATTCCATCTTTCACCAGTGAGTACAATGTTAGCTGTAGGATTTTTGAGGATGCCTTTATCAGGCCTAGGAAATCCTCTTTTATTACTAATTTTCTGAGTTTTTATTTTTTTAAACCAGAAATGGTCTTTATATCTTTAAATGGTTTTTTAAAATTATTGAGATTATTATTTTTTAAACTATAATCTTTTAGATCATTTTTTTCTTTCAGAAAGAAATCTACAAGTTAATATTTATCTTTACTGTGCCTGAGCTCTAACAAAATCTAATAAAATCAAAGACACATCCATTGTCTTGGAGAATAGCAAAGCAAAAATTGCACCAAAGTTAAACAGGTAGGGAAAACTTTATTCAAGGCTATTGGAATAGTGTAGAAAGCCAGAACTAAAGTCTGAACTTAGCTCCACTGAAACAAAAGGCAGGAGAGTTTAATCACTGAGGTGAATGAGTGGAAAAATACTGGAGGATATTAGCGGAGAGATTAATCAGTTGAATATGTCCAGAACATTGAGTTATTCCTGAGTTTTCAACTGTTTTGCTCTGTAAATAGGCCTGTTTTGCTAATTGAGACCGATTGAAGGTAGACTCCTACCTCCTACAGAGACTGGGAGAAAGGGCTCTATCTCCCTTGATGATTACATTCAAATGAATGCCTCGCAAGTCCATGAGAAAGTCATGCCTGGATCAGAAAACTGGCCAGAGGCTTTTAAAAAGTTTTTCATACATCACAAAAGGACAGAGAAAGAATTTACAGTTACAAGGCTTTCTGAAATAAATGCTCTAAGAAAAGGGAGGTCGGGGGCCTAGAGTCAGGAAGTAGCCTGTCTAAAGATTAGTCAAGCTGACAGGAACATTAAGGCTGTCTTGGTCACAACTATATAGTCCCTGGGTAGGCTTGTTAAACAGTGCTCCTGTGTGACATTGGAAGGCATGCTGTATTCCTTTTTGATTTTGGATAAGTTTTGGATAAGTTTTCTTAGCCTCAGGTATTTCAATAATCACATAAGGTGGGAGATGATGATTTCTGTAGCCAGAGTAGTGGCAGTCATCGTGGTGGCTATAGGTAGTCAAATTTTTTAAAGTATTTTTTAAATTAAAATTCAGAAAAATTAAAATGTAAGCAAATAAGACTTGCTGATTGAAGAAATGGTGGGATATTAGAGAAAGAAAGGAGTCAGTGATGACACCAAATACTGTTTTTTTTCTGAGCCGTGGGAAAAGTAAGGTTTTCATTAACTTTGTTTTTATAGAGTTGGTCATCAGATTAGCAATCGAACTATGTCTTGTTTTATATACTATCTGTGACTTTTCCCCTGCAGTATATTTGTCCCCTGCAATATTGCCTTCACAGCATTTCGTATCTAATTCTTAGCCTTTCGTCAAAAACCTGCTCTTACGCTGTCTTTTCAATGAAATAATTCCAGTTATCTCCAGCCTGATATGATGATGACAGTACTATCGTTGGTACTGTTAGTGTTGTCGCTAAAGTTTTTGGCGGTTATACTCTGTGCTTGGTACTGTGCTAAGACCTTTACATTAATTGTCTAATATCATCCTTACAACAACTCAGTGAGGTATTACTATTATTCATTTGTTTTTACAAGTGAGAAAACTAAGGCTTAAAGATGTTGTCGCTCCTAGAGATGAGGATGCAAAGACGGAAGTGGTGGCACTAGTATATTAATTCAGTTTTGTTTAACTCCAGAGAACCAATCTCTTAACCTTCTAGAATGACTTATTAATTGCAATTATTGATGAATGACCATTTGTTCTATAGCTTATGTTTGGTTTCCCCAAGGTGATTGCATTTGTAATTTAATCCTGTGCATCCATCCTTTATTTCTCCTAGTTACCCCTGTGGTTAGTGCTGTACACTATTCAATTCTTTTTGCTTTATGGTTCTCTACTGAATCATATTTGAGAGAGAGATTGTTTCTTTATTCCAAATAATGTAGCAAGATCCTCTGGCAAATTATTTATATAAAGCGAGTGGATTTTATCAAAGGCTTTAGTTACCTAACTGACAATTTTTCTGTCCACGCACATCGTTCCTTACCTAATTATTTATTTATTGACTTGTGTTAATACATTTTTTTAAAGTGAGATGATGATGTTTATTACACAGAAATCTCAGATATGTTTTCTCTCTTTTTCTTCCCGGCATGAATTCTTTTTTTTTTTAACATCTTTATTGGAGTATAATTGCTTTACAATGGTGTGTTAGTTTTTGCTGTATAACAAAGTGAATCAGCTATACATATACATATATCCCCATATCTCCTCCCTCTTGCGTCCCCCTCCCACCCTCCCTATCCCACTCTTCTAGGTGGACACAAAGCACCGAGCTGTTAATGAGAATAATATGCACTGTATTGGAGGATCAGAGCTAGGGAACTTGAACATCATTTGGTACATCCTTCTACCCAAAGGTAAATTCCCTGCACAGCCTCCCTGACAAAGCACCGCTCTATTTCTGATTAATTATGGCAGTAAAGGGAAAAACAGAATGCCTCAATGCATTCAGGTTTATTATTGAATGAATATGTTTGTTCAGCATTACCCATGATAGTTAATTGAAATCTTCCTCTTCGTAACTTTTCAACCATTGCTTTTAGTTCTACACTTTTAAGAAATAAAAATAAATTTAAGATATACACTGTGCCACATGCTCAAACACTTAAAGATGCCCATCACCTTTCTCTCAAGGCTTCTTTCTTCAGGCTAACTCTGCTCAGTTCCCTTACATACTCTGTGGCACCCATCTTACTCCCTCTCAGTTGGCTCTGTTTCTCCCTGGAAAGAGGCAGCAAAAATATTCATTGCTGTAGGCTGCCATATTGATAGCAAACAGGGCAATTAAAAAATGCCACCAAGATAATGACCTAGTTCCTAAATAACTGATCCTTCCATGCATTGATTCTAATCAGCAGATTATGGATTCACGAGCACTTGGTTTATTGACACTAATCACTGTATAGACAATGTCCCTGAAATATTCAAGATGTTTGTCCACATTATAGTCTCTCTACAGTTTCTCTGACAAGTTTCTGTCCTTCCCATTTTGATCTTTGTCTTTTGCACAATTGCTTTGAAATGTATCAGTCTTTTCCTGAATCAGATCTAGTAAATGTCTCCTCTGTCCATCTTAAATGCTCTTTATTTCTTTTAATGTGGTTTTTCTAATTAATGGCATTAACATGAGATGATCTTCAATCTTGGTTAATCCGAAAAGGGAAGTGTAAAGTTTAGTTTTAGCTGGAATTTCTGCTATATATACAGTTGCTTCTCATTATTTGCCATAGTGATGTTTTAGAAGGTTACCATAGATACTGAATTAGTGAATACTGAACTTTTGCTCCTCGGGGAAATACAGGGTTAGGTTCCTGCAAGCCTCTGGTCACAACATTTTTATCAACCAGAACACCATTTATGTTTGGTAGGTTTGCTTGCCAACAATGTCCTTGTAAAACAAGCTAGTCTCTTCATTGTTGAAAACCTGCTCTACCATGAAATCCTTTTCCTAAATAACACTTAGCAGGTATTTTTACAATTCTTCCGCAGTCTCTTGACTCACAGAATCTGCCTCACCTGCAAGTTTAACTTTTTTCATGCTCTATTACCCTTTGAAATGTCCAAGCCAGCCAGCACTAGCTGTAAAGGGTTTACAGCTAGTGCTCTAAAATTTTTCTGATTCTAGGTAATGTGATTATAAATTTCTCTGGCTTTCAGCCTCACAATAGTGCGATCTACTACACTTTTTAAAATGGGTCATCACCCCATGAATCCACAAATTTAGCTACTTCTATCTTTTCCATGGTTTCGTTACATATTATAGATGTTGCTTTAGCACATTCTGGAGTGGTCTCATGGACAGATTGGTGAATTTCCTCTTCATTTTTCTGGATGAACCTTATTGTTGATTCATTAATATTGAGCTCGTAGCCAACAACACTATAACTCATGCATGAATGAATCTAACACACATATTTTCCCCATAAAGTATATCACAGCCTTCCACTTAGGAACACTACACAACAATTCAGTATTATACCTGGGAGAATTTTAAAATTCTCAAACTAAATTCTCAGTTATATCACCAAGAAAAAGTACAAAAATGTAAAAGATATGGCACTAAATAGACTTTTAAAAGCATGCTTGTTTACAGCATGAGAGCTGACTTGCCTTGTTTGACTTCAGCTGGGAATGCATGTGTCCAGCAACTTAAGTTTTTGCCTCTATGTACATGTCCATGAATAACCACGTAAGTGCCCAAGTATTGCTTTGGAGGTTACAAGTAAATTTTAGTGAGTAGGCCAGTCTGTAAATATGGAATCTACAAATAATGAGGATCAACTGTATTAGGGTTAAAGGATATGAGCCTTCAGAATGAAAAAGTCCACCAAATGTCCAGCATAAAACCATATGCTTTGACAGATCATTGTGTATTTTCAGAACATTAGGCTTAAGAGAAGATTCCCAGATTATATCCTCCACCTTGTAAACTCAAAGAAAAGTTTTTTTCAGGCTCACTTTGCTGGTTACTCTTATTGCATCCTTTTTAAAAATCATTCCATCTTTCGTGTTTATTTGTTTAGAAATGTATTCTCCTTCTACCTTCTACTGATGGTTGTATTCTCATGCTCTTCTTAATTAGAGGTTTATGACTTTATGTATGTTTTATTATCATCTTAGGGGAATTATAACAGAGAAGAAAAACGTATCTTCAGTCTTCCATTTTTCACTGACAGCTCAGAGACTGAGAAGCTAATGTGCTCTGCATAAGCAGAAAGTAGACAAGTTTCTGGAAGCTGGATATGGGAGGGCAGTAAAAATTACTTGAACCCTTGAAGTGTGTGTTCCAGGAAGATCAGATAAATCACCTGAGCTGGGGAAGAGACAAGTGACATGAGTTATACATCAGAATGTAGGTTTGGAAAAAGTAGACTAAAGCTTGTGGAAGAGTAGAAAGTGGCTCTGACTTGTTATTTTTTGACCCATCCCCTAGGAGCCTGAAAATACTTTTTTAATAGGAAGATACGATATGAAATCCTAATCAACTTTTTCTAGTCACATAGATTGTGTGCTTTTGTAGAATGAAACCACATATTTGTATTGATGTCTTGTATTTGAATAATGCTAAAATTACTTTATTAACAAAATCTATACTTCCTATAGACTCTAAAGGAGAAAGACCTCCAAATTGTTGAGTCCTCGGGTCCATGATTTAATGATGGCTGAAATGAGGAGATAAATTATCCATCATATCATTATTTTTCCACCAAGAGAAAAAGCAGAATTAAAGCTTTGTACTTTGTCAGCTTGTCCCCGGGGTAATGGAAGAGGAGGCTGAGCCTGAATAAATGTGATGGGAGGGATACATCGATTCAGGTTCTTACTGATATGTGGTTGAAGAGAAATTTACACACGTAACTAATATTCAGGAAAGTATGGAAGCCAAAAAAGGCCTCAGATAAAATGAATGGTTTTGAAAACTCTGACAGCAGAAAATGCCATTAACTCTTATGCTCAAAAACAAAACAACCACCTGCTGCAAACTTTCTTATTTTGGCATGGCAGAACAAATGTGCTAGAAAGAGAAAAACTGTAAGGAACCATTTTATTTTTGATAGAAATCAAATATCACGATTTGCCAAAGTCTTATGACAATTTTGGAAGGGAAGTTTCTTTTCAGAACTTGGAACTAAATCCATCTGTATTTCTATTGTTGAGTATTTAACCAATGAGGTTTTCCTAAGGTGTTACTTTTATCCTGAATTTACATTATCCTGGATCACTTGATTACTGGCTTATGCTATAGTCTCACACATGATTTACCATGTATAATAACCTGCCTTCAAAACTTATGCATATATAAATAGATTACAAGATATTAGTGGATACATAACATAAAATACATGAATGTAAAGAAAAGTCTGAGTTCAGAGGAGGTGGTATTACATTGTTCTGAAGAGGTGATTTTATTTTTCAGTAGGTTCAGGAAGGGGAAAGTTACTAAATGAAATATTTAAGCTTAATATTTAAGCAAAAATTCTAAGGAGGTAAATATGTACAAACCCAAGAATCTTAAGAATATTTTATTAAAATATATGAAGGGGTATGGAAATAGCAAAAAGAAATTATTTCATAGTTGAATAAGCATACTACCTATATGGAATTTTGTAAAGAATTTATGCACATTCAAAAATTTATTAAACATGGACATTTTGGCCAATTTTCAGTTAGCCAAACATAGTGTTTCGAAAATGGATTATGGAAAGAAGGTAGACACTTAAGGTAAACATGAATAGAAAAGCAATGAAGATTGGCACAACACTGTAAATCAACTATACTTCAAGTTAAAAAAAAAGGAAAACAAAAGCAATGAAAGAGGAAAGAGGGAAGGAGGGAGGGAGGGAAGAATGGAAAGAGAGAGCAGCAGACTTGAGAGCATGCAGCAACCAGCAGAGAAAGTTATTTATATTCCTGCCTTTCCATTTAACCACTGCCATTAGTACTCTAAGCCTTGAGTTCCGTGACATTTTTCTCTCTTCAAGTAGTCTCATTCCTTGATTATACTGAATAACTCTTTTTCACTGAAAAACAAAAGAGCAGTGTTACCACCAACTTCAAAAGGTTGTTTGTAGGATTACTTAAAGAATTGAATATGGAAGCACATTGAACAGAAAAATGTACAGTGTTAAATGAAATGATACATTGATATGAAGGCAGCTATTTTTATTGCTTGGAAGTTTTTAATCAGTAAATCAACTTATACCTTTTATTTGTTTATAAATAAATTATTGTGAAAAACGGCTGATATTGAAATTGTGTTCATCTCTTTCTCGACTTTGACACCACATCCACAGAGTGTATGACATAAGGCAGCATTATTGGGGTCAAATGGACCTTGGGGGTCAAATTTTAGCCTTATAATTATTCATCTTTTTTATAGGCAATAACGCCTTCCTTCAAGGAAGGAAGGCAATAATGCCTTCTGACAAAGCTGCATGTCAGCTTTGACCTGTGTAAGTCATAATCAGCATTATACACACTCATACAGTGTGTTTGTTCACCAAGGAAAGACAAAGAGGCTCATTGAAAACTTCAATACACACTTCTTTCTGACTTTCTCAATATATATTTTTTTACACAGCGCAGACTGCAAGGGGAAGGTAAAGAGCAATCTTATGGGGCTACTAAATGGTTCATTTGAACTCCATTCAACCATGTGATGTGCAGTTATGCTCTAGTGAACTACGTAGACAACACTTCTCTCAAGTGTTCATAGTTTGTTCAGGGAGGTAGACAATAAATAAGGAAATAAATAGTTTTGATAGTACTGACTTCTAAGAAGAAAATAAATCACAGTGATAATTAGAAATGGGGAACCATCTGCTTCGGTTAGGATGGTCTGGGAATGTGTGTGTCAGTTTAGATACTCAGGGAAGGACTCTCTAGGGTGGGCAGAGTGGGGGGCATTTGAGCTGAGGACAGAATGATGAAGAGGCTGAAGCTGGACAGATGTCTGGTAGAGTGCAAACATCCACAGGCAGGAGGAGATTGGCATATCTGAGTGAAAAAAAAGAAAAGATTCAAGCTGGGGATATATATTTTTTTCTTCAGTGCATGTGTCTAGGTAATGGGTTATAATCCAGGAAAAATTTTTAGACTCTTGCCAAAGGAGGTAAATTCAATGGATAATGTAGTAAAATGTACAGGTTTAAGATAATCACTTTTGATTTTCCCTGTGGAATGTATTCTTTACATATAGTTTTTCTTGATAGGTTTTGCCTTTGTTTTACAGTCACTGTACATATTAATGTTCTTGCAGAACTGCTGTAAAGGATATTATAATTATCCTGATCAACTATAAAAGCTATACTATAGTCGTAACTGTTGTAGTCCATATCCATGGATGTTATCTTCTGGCTACTCATCTCTATTTTGAATAGTCATGGAAGTGTTTTGAAAATTAGAAAGGAAGAGCAAAAATATATCACAATGATGGTTTCCTGAATAGCTATGTTAAGCAGGTGATTTTATGTTTATGTGTGTGTGTATGTAAACACAAGATTTTTTTCTCAAAGGAAACTGTGACCTTTATTGTTTTGACTTTACATAAGTTATCTTTTCTGGCCTACAGATTCTACAGCCCTCTTCTTCCAATAGACTCACAACACTAATATATGCAGATATAGCCTCAAACCACAAGTAACATAAATATATTTTCTATTTGTATGAGGCACAGAAAACCAAGGAGAAGCATTGGAAGATTTAAACAGAAATCTAATGGGAAAAATTGGATGAATGAACCTTCTTTAAATACACACTGCTTTCCAAATGTTCCTTCCAGTGTGGTCAGCATTAGCTTTTTTTTTTTACTTTGTAGTCGATTTCATACACACACACACACACACACACACACACACACACACGTACATCCCACCCACAAGGGAGTATTGGTATTCAGCATACAAAAATCACACATTAAAATTGTAGATGGTTAAGTCCAAGCAGATGGTTGCACAGCATTTATATCTTTGATTAAATTTTATTTTGATTTGTTAATGGAACTATAAAATTCCTTAATGAAGCATATTCACGAAAAGCCAAAGAAGAGAAGATTATTAGCTGGGCTTGTATTACTGAGGCCATAAAATTAACAAGTAAACAGAAAACATAACTGTCAAATTATTTATGGGCTTCTCTTTAGCATAAATATTTTTAAGGCTGTATACCCAGGTTGATTTGGTAGCAGATGGAGTGAAGCAACCCAGTTAGAAAATATAAAAACAGTTCCCCAAGGCTCATATCATTTAGCAAGTGTGTTATTAGGGTATGCAGGGCAACAAGGATCAATGTTGGCTGTCACTCAGAGGACATTGAGCTGGGAAGGAACATGTAGAGATTGGAATTTAGGAACAAGTGAAGATTTGGAATAAGAGTTTATAATATATAATTGCCACTTTCTGGAAGAGATAGAACTTCAGAAATTTGAGGAAGTGTTCAAGGAAAAGAAACAATAGGAGTTATTAGTTTTAAATATTTTAAAGTCCTGGAGTCAGGATGGTATTTGTGGCCTGCTAGAGAAGATGTATCAGCAGCTCAGTCAGGTGAGGAAAGGGGATTTTGACATAGCAGTTCCACTTGTAGTCGATTTCATACACACACACACACACACACACACACACACACACACGTACATCCCACCCACAAGGGAGTATTGGTATTCAGCATACAAAAATCACACATTAAAATTGTAGATGGTTAAGTCCAAGCAGATGGTTGCACAGCATTTATATCTTTGATTAAATTTTATTTTGATTTGTTAATGGAACTATAAAATTCCTTAATGAAGCATATTCACGAAAAGCCAAAGAAGAGAAGATTATTAGCTGGGCTTGTATTACTGAGGCCATAAAATTAACAAGTAAACAGAAAACATAACTGTCAAATTATTTATGGGCTTCTCTTTAGCATAAATATTTTTAAGGCTGTATACCCAGGTTGATTTGGTAGCAGATGGAGTGAAGCAACCCAGTTAGAAAATATAAAAACAGTTCCCCAAGGCTCATATCATTTAGCAAGTGTGTTATTAGGGTATGCAGGGCAACAAGGATCAATGTTGGCTGTCACTCAGAGGACATTGAGCTGGGAAGGAACATGTAGAGATTGGAATTTAGGAACAAGTGAAGATTTGGAATAAGAGTTTATAATATATAATTGCCACTTTCTGGAAGAGATAGAACTTCAGAAATTTGAGGAAGTGTTCAAGGAAAAGAAACAATAGGAGTTATTAGTTTTAAATATTTTAAAGTCCTGGAGTCAGGATGGTATTTGTGGCCTGCTAGAGAAGATGTATCAGCAGCTCAGTCAGGTGAGGAAAGGGGATTTTGACATAGCAGTTCCTCTGATACTTCTTCCAAGCAAAGGCGGGACCTAATGTCATAGTAGATGCCTGTGGGCCTGAAGGTGTGAACTGCATGAAAGGTGAAAGACATTTCCAAAAGCCAGAAGGCAGCAAACTGTTAATTTTTTTTAACATCTTTATTGGAGTATAATTGCTTTACAATGGTGTGTTAGTTTCTGCTTTACAACAAAATGAATCAGTTATATATATATATATATATATATGTTCCCATATCTCTTCTCTCTTGCGTCTCCCTCCCTTTTTTTCTTTTTTTTCAAAGAGCAACTGCTTTCCCGTCATTAGGTTAACTGCCAGAGAAAACACATTTAAAACACACCTTTGGAATTTTCTATTCTGCTCTTAAGAAAAGATGCATGTTTCTCCCCCATAAATTCTCTCCCATAAACAGTTCATGGTTGTGTTTTAAACAAAGTGCTTCAAATCTGGGAGGGAGGGAACAATCTTTAACATGGTTTTGAAGAAGATAAATAATGAAAACAAAGTATTGTAAACTCCGTAGTGTTAAAAATTAAATCAGTTGCATTCCTTGGTTTTATGATACAGAATTTGCTTCATCACCTCCCAACCCAGCTTTAGGGCAGGGATGCACTCTCAAAATGGACGGAAGAGGAAGACACTCTTGCTGTGCTTGATTTCCTGCTCGGTGCAGTTTCATCTCCTTTCTGGTTTGGGCAGGGTTTATTATATCTACTGTCTATTTATGTACATCTTTGATACCTCATTTGATTAAAAGTTTGTTGTTGAGAATGGAACTCATATTTGGATCACACTTGTATCCTTTTGCTAAGTACACATGTTGTCTTTTAGGTCTTTGGTATTGATATATATTTTTTAAACAGTTTGATTTGCAAGCTCTATCAGCTTGGTTTAATCCCACTGTGAGGCAGCCTGATGATTTATCCTATTGCTATGAAAGCTTAGAACTACGTGATGATAGAACACTGAAGTGCATGTGATTAGTTCAATTCCATAGCATTGCTAGCACAATACTGACCAATACAATATATTGGTAAGTAATATTTAATTTAGAAAACTTCCTCTTGGGAATTGCATTGTAGTGCTAAAGATGTATAAGACATCCAAAATAGACCACAGTCATTTGGATTATCTAAAATTATGTTAGTTACATTTATGCCAGAAACTGTGCCAAATATTTAGTATGATTTAAACAATATTTACTCATAGTTTAGTTATCTTTCTTGTATAACTTCATGCATATAGCATATAGATCAGATCATTCTTTTCTTGTTCTTGTTTTGTGCTTGTGTGACCATTTTCTGAATCTGATGGAAAAAATGAGTACTTTTAGCATCGATATGAATATTTTACCCTCAATTTAAGGAACATTAAAGATACACATTTAATTCTATACTACAGTAAAAGTAAATGGCAGAATCTTTATTTTTGTATCTAAAATTAATATATATGAGTAATAAATATATTTGGATACATATATAACAAAATGCTAAAAACTTTTTAAATTAAAAAAATTTGCATTAAATGCTCATGTTCTAATAATATCCATCAATATACCTGTGGATCAAAATGACAATATTTACACTCTTTTGAAATTTAGTTCTGAATGAATAAATTTACATTTTTTGAGATGATGTAAGATATTTAGGAAAGTGGTAGAAAAATTATGAATCACACAAAGAAATCGTTAGACTTGAAAGGATCTTGTTAAGAAATAACTCCTATGAGAATTCTGGTACTCTTAGTTTGAAATTGACTTAATAATAAAACAATAAAATGTACTTATTTATTTTATATGCATTAAATATATATATTAGCCCTGTAGAAATGTATACTATATTTATAATTTGAAGATTGATATGAATATGAAAATTATTTACAACTGAAATGATTTATTCCAGTGTAGGAGAACATTTATCTGTGTAATTGAGAGATTTAAAAGCAGAATGAATGACCCGTTTTTCATTAGGCTCGAGGCCCTGTCCCATGTACAGATTGTTGTTGATAAGCCATAGGAAACCAAGTAGATTACAAGTTTTAACCTAGTATTATATAATTCAGTAAAATTATAATAGGTTTTACATTAATACAGAAATGTTTCCAACGGCATTTGTTTAGATTTTTGCTTGTAAATAGTTCAAGCCCATTTTGAAGTAATGAAATCAAAATATAAAATCTATGAGGACCTTGGCATCTCATCAAACCTGTAGACTGAAATGTGGCTGGGATTCAGAAGCAATTATATCCAGTGATTTGTCCACTATTGGGAATCTCTCCATTTATCCTCTCTCCTTCTCTCTGTGTCAGCTTCATACTTTTCTCTTTTTCTGTAGTTCTGCCATTTTCATTTCTCAGTTCTACATGACAGAGCGTATAGTAGCTGATAGATCCTGAGGTTAATATTTTATAATGTCAGCCATTAGGAAGAGATCATCCTTGGGGATGAATTGATTGGTCCAGCTGGGCCAGACACTCACTTCTGACCATTATGTTATGGTCTGAAGTTGGATCATATTGAACCATGGCTGTTCCAGCTGCCATATGACTGTGGAAGGGAAAGTCCCCAAAGGAAGTAAGAATGTTGGTCAAATTTCATAGATTTCCTATAAAAATAATCCCTTGGAATCTCAGCATACATCTATATCTTTCAGTTCAAATATAAAACATCACATAATATATACCTATGCATTACAGGTTGGGAAGTAGACACTGAGATGGTGATTAATGTGTAAAAGTTTTAATAGGGAGTTAAACACCTATGGAAGGAAAGAAAGGGATGGAAGCAAGATTGAGCAGAGGGAGAAGTTGGGCTGAGACCCAGTCTCATCAATGGCTCAGCTGACCCTATGTGGTGCTGTACAGTGGTACGGGCCTAAGTAGGGCTGTGAGGCTTGGGCCTTTATACCCCTACATTAACGACTCAGTGGATGTCAGCTGACTTAGGAAAGGAGCATATCCTTGGGCTAACTTTAACTAAGGCAATTCCTGAATAGGGTTCTTAGCTGAAGGCTTACTGCCGGTAGCATCCCCAACAACTGGGAGAGTAAGTTGTTCATCTCTGAAGTGGGACCTGAGCAGGTAGCACAGCATGCATTATATTCTTTTACTTGTGTTTTCTGGATATATTTTTTCATATAAATCCAGGGAATAACTCCTCTAATATTCCAGGGAGTTTTTTATTTTCATGGACAGACTTAGTAGAGGGACAACAGTGGGATGAATGAAAGCCCTCCCTGATGAATATAGAGCAGGAATTGCCACTGATGCTCCTCTTCCTCCTCTACTATCAATTCAAAAGTGCTCTGACTCTCACTTAGTGTCTCTGCTGGTCTCAGTGGCTTAAGTGGTAATGTGACCTGACCTCAACCTTGAGATGCCTGAGCCCACAGTCAACATTCTCTTCTCAAGCTGTGGCCGCTGTGCTTGTTATTTACCAACAAAATTGGGCATGGGGTACCATGAGGGTCACTTGCATATCAAATTATTTCTCCCTGCTCCCATGACTGATGATCATGATCTATAAAACCCACAAAGATGACACCTCTTAACCTGCTAGGTCATCCCAAAGAGCCCAGGCAACACCCACTTCTTATAGTTTAATGAAACTCTTGCTGTGTATTCAGGTTTTGTGACACAGAACCTCAAAAGATTCAGACAGATCCCAGAGTTCTGAGGATGAGAAGCACACTTTCCCCAATAGGGATGATGGAAATGACAAGTGAGATCACTCCTGCGTCCACCTCTTTCTTCCCAGACCCATGGATTCTTCCTATAGGGAAATAACCATATATAAAAGTCTTGGTTGAGTGCAAATTGTGTCCTGGAAGAAGGCACCCTATCATTACAAGGTATCACCTCTGAACTGGTAGACAATCTGTGCCTACAACAAACACTGTTCTATCAAGTTGTCAGTTTCTGGGTGATGTGGTATGTGATAGGATCAGTTGATTCTCTGGTTTGGTGCTTACTCCTTACTGAACCTCCTTTGCTATATAAAGTGGGTTCTTTGGTCTGATGTGATATTACATGGCATCTCATGCTCAAGAAATACACATTCCTGAAGCTCAAGATAGTGGGGCTAACTGTAGCCAACTGGGCAACAAGGCAAAGCCAGGGTTTAAATTTCTTTTTATTCTTGTCAAAATGAATTGCTGTCCCTTCCAGGGTGTAGCCCAAATCTGGCCTGGTTTCATTGTTACTTAATCTTGGCTATTAGTTTGATTCACCAAAAAATTTCTTCAGAAACATTAACCAAAGACACTGCATTTCTCTATTTTTATTCCCCTAGGCAATGAACTTGTGGGCAGCACAAAGTAAGATGAATGACAGAGCCACAGAATATAGCTGAGGTAAGAATTACATAATTGCAATTCACACAGGTAACATTTTCCTGAACTGCCATTATCTCCCTCAGTTGATACCCACCATTTCTGAAATTATCCTACAGTTTTATCTACTGATGGGCTATGATCAAATTCAGAAAAATGTGTGGTTGAGAGTTGAAAAGATATTAAAAAAATGAATCAGTCTTGCTTTGATTTGCAATTCTACTATATAAAGTCCATAATTCAAAAGATCTCTTTCCCTGTATTTTCTACCACTCCATAGATAAATAAAGGTTAGTTTGGATGAAATTGTTTTAATTGCACGAAATTCTTTCAGGGTTGTGACTAATATCAAGGCTTGGAGTCATGACAACTGGGATAAGACTCTGGCTGTCACTTATATTGCTCAGGTTGTAACTCCCTGAACCATAGTTCATCTAAGAGGGCAGCTGAGATTTTGATCACCTGCTGTGTTACAGAGTGATAGGAAAATCACAGGAGAAAAGCCTGGGATGGGGGTAAAATTTGCTAATTTTACCAAGCAAACTCCCAGGTAAACCACAAATCAAAGAGAAAGAGATTCTGAGTCATTGAAACCTCTTTGTCCACAGTTTGGATCTTTATAATGTTCCCAAGGTCATTTTCTTTGATTGAGTAAATGTAGCCTAATTAGAAAAATGGGCATTTTATCAGTCTCTTAGGATTAACTTCTCTGCTCTGGTTTTTGATGGGAAGTGTGTTTCTTGTATTTCTGTGGGGTTTAGATGTTTCCAGAGTTAACTCTCATGTAACTTTGTGAAAAGCAGGGAAGTTACTGTTTTCCCGTGTTATAGTTATGAGGAACCTGAAGCTCAGAGATGTTAAGTGGTTTGTCCAGTAATTGACATCTAAAAATGGCAAAACGCTTTCATTTCACTCATTTACGTATCCATTCATTTAATACTTAAATATTTATGTAACACATTCTTTGTTCCAGGCTGTATATGAAACATTGTGTGTGTGTAATAATGAACAAGGTGGGGGAATGCAGACAATAAATCTAATCAGGGAAATAAACACAAAATTATAACGTGACAGATGTAATGAATGACAGAATAATAGATGAAGAACTTTCTAAATAAGTAACTTTTAGGCAGATATTAGAAATATACAACAAGAGAGGATGGAGCATATATTCCAGGCATATAGAACAACCATTGTGAAGGCTTCTGATCTGATCTTTATTGCAGCTCATTGCCATAATTAGAATGCTGTGTGTGGGAGGGTTGTGGGTGGGTTTATGCCTCTAGTGCAGGTCATGCCTTCGCAAAACTCCACTGTCTAGCAATATCTTGGGTACAGTTTATCTGTGAATATAAAATGGGACGTATAGGAAAGGGAGACAAGAGGAATATAGTTGGTACCATTTCTGTTCATGGTTAGAGAACTTAGTCATCAAGGATTTCCAGTCCACTCTGCTAGCCCTGTTGACTTTGGCAAGACCCAGTCACCTTGTGTGAAGAGAAAGGGTCAACATCAGCAAAAGTCTACATATACAGGGGCTCGTATGATTCCTTGCAAAATGGAACACTCAGTAAGTACTCTTGAAGGACGATAGCAAGGTGATATCCTGGGGCCTTTCCCAAAGAGCTACAGTTTCAGATGGTTTTCTCAAGACCTGTATTCTGCCATTGAGGAGACCTGTAAGAATTTCCTATAAGTATTGAAAACATGCATAAATTCTTTGAATGTCAATGTCTAACTGCTTGCCTCATTTACATTTAAGTCTGAGGGAAGATAGAGTATTTTAAGCAAAAGTGGGCACATTTAAAAAATCTCAGAGAGTGCCTCAGTCTCATGACATTCAAATACTCAAATATTTTCACAAATGGTGTCCTTATAATTTTAATAAAATATATGTGTAAGAAGGCAAAGTCAAATTTTTAATACTCGTATGGGGATACTATTTACTATAAAATTTATAGTTCAATGGTTTTTATTAAATTTATGGAGATATGCAACCATCACCACAATCCCATTTTACAACATTCCCATCACCCCCCAAAATACTCTCATGCCCTTTTACAGTTAACCCCTATTCTCACCCTCAGCACTAGACAACCACCAATCTGCTTTCGGTTTTTATATTTTTGCCTACAAAGGAGAAACTTACTAAAATAGTTCTGTATGTCTTGTGCCTCATCTCCAACTGTGGCTACATGACACTTGCCAAGGATCTGAGGCCTTGTCTTTCCGTATCACTCAGAGTGATTCAGGTTTTTAAAACTAAAGTGGGTATAGTAGGCAGAATATGCCCCCTCCTCCAAAGATGTTCACAGCCTAGTCTCTAGAACCTGTAAATATGTTATGTTACGTGGCAAGGGGGAATTAAGGTTGTTAATCAGTTGACTTTGAGATCAAGAAATTATTCTGTATTATCTGGATGTGTCCAATATAATCATAAGGGTTCTTAAAGGTAGAAGAGAGAGCATAGTTAATGACAATGTGATAATGACAAAAAAAGGGTCTACCAGCTATTGTTGGCTTTGAAGATGGAAGGGGGTCCCCTAGAATATGGGAAAAATCAAGGAAGTGGATTCCCACTAGAACTTCTAGAAGGAACACAGCCCTACTAACATCTTGATTTTAGCTAAGCGAACCCATTTCCAACTTCTAATCTTGAAAACTGTAAGATAAGAAATGCGTGTTGTTTTAAAGCCACCAAGTTTTGGGTAATTTGTTACAGCTGAGCAAAGCTGTTAATTACATAATGTTAGGGGACTAGAACAAGTGCCTCTTTTTGGTACAATAGAAGTTTTCAAGCAGTCTGTCAAATCTGGTTACTGTAAAAGGGACCTGGGTGATTCTAGAGAAAAGGCTTGGCATTTTCTCTGAGTGCTTTTAAGGGAAAATAGAAAAGAGTTACATAGGTTAACAAGTAATCGCTAACCACAAGAACCTTGAACTGGAGTTGGTCCCTCATCTGGAATTTTCTGGCTCTCTGTTTCCCCTCTTCCTCAATATACACACATTTCTTGTCTGCCCCACATTTACTCATCTTCAAAGCTCAAGGTTCCAGGAGACTTTCATAGTGAGTGTCATAGGAAGGTAGGTTGCTAGACTTTCTGCATTGCGCTGGAAAGGTTTCACTCGTCTTCACCTGCCCTGTGCTCATGAAGTTGTACTTCACAGGCTGCAGTTATGGATCCCCTTCTGATTCTCTCTCATACTGGGTTCAGATAATGGCAGGCACTGTCAAGAGAACAGAGGCATTTGTATTCCCTTCATCTTTATATTATCTGTATATGGTAGTGCCACGTCTGAACATCAGTAGTTAGTTAAACTTGAACTGATTTATCTGGAATACAAATTAGACCTCTTGAAGACTGAAGGAAAACAAGCATAGAAAGAAAACAAATGCAGAATGTTTTCCCAAAACAATGGAAATACATTAAGTTGCCATCTATCACTCTTACATATTTTCATTGGAGATTCTGTAGTTTTGCATTTTAGTCACACAATATCCTGAAAAAAATCCATATTGTATCAAAAAAATGTGCTTTGTAAAAATGCCATAGAGAAATTATTTCACAGTTTAATCTGACAAATTATACATAGCCACCACCCTTAGCCTTTCACTGTTTTCTTCAAAACTAAAACAAGATGGATGACCAGTAGTATTTATAATTACTATGAAAGAACTTATGAAATGGAAAATTATAATTACATGCTTAATAATCTTAATATTTAATGTATTCTTTATTAATAGTTACATATGTTACTTTGTTTTTTATGGGGCAATATGATTTTTCCATTGCCTGTAGTAAATGTTCTTATCCTATTGAAATCAATGACTCTGATCTTTACAGTAGAAGTAATTAAAAATACCCTGGATATTTGTATATCTCTTGAAGGCAACTAGCTCAGTGGAGGACAATCTTTGGAAACTGAAACGAGGTTTTGTTTTTGGTGGGTTTTTTGGTTTTTTTGAAGGCTTCAGTTAAGATTTACCTAAGAAGTGATAAACACCGTACTTCCTTGAAAGTGTAACACTATAATAGCAGTGTTCTCTTCCACTGTGTTCTATTTCCTCTGCTCTGCTCTTTTTTCTCTCCCCCTCTTTCCCCTTTCTTCTCTTCTCCCTTCCCAATTCTCCTTCCCCCCTTCCTCTCCCTCTTGATCTCCATATCCATCTCCCTCTCTTCCTTTTTCCTTCTTGCAGTACTTTTTCTTCATAGAGCTATTTCATCTTGCAACTTCGATGTTGCTAATGAACTTTTGAGACATCTTTGAAAACCATTAGAAAGGTTCAACTGCAATCTTATATACATTCTTCACTAAGAGAATGTTACATTGTTATTATAAAATTTCAACTGATTGTAATTTGTTTATTGTCAGGCTAGTAACTACTTTTCTCACTGTGAGTTTTAATCACTCATACATGTTTTATAATTTGGAATAACTAAATGTAGAAAATCACTGAGCAAAGCATGTTATGGGTTGTCATACCAGGATTTTGTTACGACTCTAAAGATGAAAGTGCTTGACAGATGCTGATTTATTTGAAAACTGGAGTTTCAGTACAGCTTGAGTTTTGTGTATGTGTGTGCCTGTTATTTTAGTTTTAAAGAATGCCTTATGGGGATTACATTGATCTAAGACATTTATTTATTATTTATATTATTTAACTCTCTTAGCTTGCTATGAAGTTCTGCTTAATATTTAAAATAAGTGCTTACTACATGGTGAGTCTAGTAGTCACTCAGCAAACCCAGGGTTGTAGAGATTTAAATTAGTTTCTTAATGACTCATAGGGAATTATTCATCTGATTTTCTTATTTAGACTATGTAGTCTTCAGGTTTCTAGTCTCCATCTTTAGTTAGGAAGACTTTTTATCTTTCCAGTGTTTCTGTGGGGGGGGGGGGAACCAGAGAAAAATACCACAGTTCATCCTCATTGCCTATGTTTTGTAAAGTTGCATTTAAAGTATTATTTGTGTATACTCAAATGTTTTTATTCAACTTTATCGAGACAAAATTTTCATAAAATAAATGATTATAAGTATGCAGTTTAATGAGTTTTGACAAATATAAACAGACTTGTAAAACCACCACCAAAATTAGGATAGAGAATATTTTCATCATCTCAAAATATGTCCTCACGTTTCTTTTGCAGTCACTTTCCCACAGCCACTGCCTCAGGTAACCACTGATCTGCTTTCTATTACTTAGATTACCTCTGCCTAATCTAGAATTTCATAGTAATGAAATCAGTATATATCAGTGTATACTCCTCGTTCATGTAGTTATATATATCAGTATAAATTATTCTTTTAAATTTATAAATATCATTGCATTGCATGAATATAATTTGTTGATTCACCTGTGGATGAAAATTTGAGTTCCTTCCAAATTGGAACTATTACAATTAAAATTTCTATACACATTCTTGTAGAAGTTCTTATGTGGGCACATATTTTTATTTCTCTTGTGTAAATGCCTACGAATATAATGAATGTTTTATATAGTAAGGGACTTCATAAAAAAGTAACTTCATAAAAAAACGGAGGAATCATTTCCAAAGAAGTCATACCATTTTATACTTCCACCTACAATGCAGGAGATTTCTGGGAGCTTCACATCACGGAAACGTGGTTTGTCTTTCTAATTCTAGCTACCCTAGTGGTTTATAGTGACATCTCATGGTTTTAATTCACATTTCCTTGATGATTGATATTATTGAGCTTATTTTTATGTTCCAGTTGTTTGTTTAAATATCTCTTTTTTTAAGTGCCTGCTCTTACCTTGTATTAACAGATATAAAGATATGCATATTTTCTATTTCATCTTTTGTCATTTTTGGTACGTTGTTTTTCAAGAACTTTGTCAGTTTTATCTAAATTGTTTAATTTGCTGGTATAAACATGTTCATAGTAATCCCTTTATCCCTTTAGTGTTTTAAGGATATATAGTGATTTTTCATTTTTGATATTATTATTTTATGTTTTTCTCTTTAATTTTCATGGCTACTACTTTTAGGAGTTTATCAATTTTATTAGTATTTCTACGGAACCTTTTTATTAGTATTTCTACAGAACCTGTTTGTTTATTTTTTCTAGGTTTGTGTTGTACTTCATTGATTTATTCTCTTCATTATTTGCTATGTGCTGCTTTCCTTGGTTTGATTTGCTCTTCTTTAACTAGGCACATAGTGAGAAATCTTAGATTATTATTGAATTTTTCTTTCTTTTCTGTTATAAGTACTTAATGCAATAAATTTTTCTACAGATTGCATCAGCTATATCCCATACATTTTGATATGTTGTGTTTTATCTTTAATTTTCTTTCACTTCAAAGTATTTCCACACTTTTTTTCTCTTATTTTTCTTTGACTCATCGTATTTGCAAGTGCTGCTCAATTGCCAAATATGTGTTTCTTTGTTTTGGATATCTTTTCATTTTGATTCATAACTTAACTCCAAGTGCTCAGGGATAAGACTGTATTTTAAAAATTCTTTGAAATTTGTTGAAACTTTCTTTATGCCTTGGACTATAACTTATTTTGCAGATGGTTCCACTTGAAAAAAATGTGCATTCAACAATTACTGGTATAGTGTTCTAGAAATATCAACTAGGTCAATTTGTTTGATGGTGTTATTAAAATATTCTCTGTTACTTATTTTTGTATAATTGTTTCATCAACTCCCAAGAATGGATCATTAAATTCGCTAAGTATAATTGTGGATTTGTTCATTTCTTCCTTCATTCCTATTAATTTTTACTGTATTATTAGCTGTGTACACAACAAGGATTGTCACATCTTATTGATAATTTGCTGTTTGATTTCACTTTGAAATGACCTTTTTATATCTTGTAATGTTCTTTCTTGTGAAATATTGATATTAACACAGGCCAGCTTTCCTTCTATTAGTGTTTCCATGGAATGTCTTTTCTAAATCTTTTAGTTTCCATTCTTTGTAAAGTATTCCATTATTTCACCTATCTGGTTTTATATTCAAGGTGGTTTTTTTTACTTGTAAACAACATATTGACCTAGTTCAGTCTTATTTTTTTAATTCAGTCTGTCGATATCTGCCTTTTAGTTGTAGTTTTTACTATATAAAATGTAATATAATTATTGATATGTTTGGTTTAAGTCTACCATCTTGCTATTTGTTTTGTTTGTCCTATAAATCCATTTAACCTCCTTTCCCTTGCTATTGTTTCAGACATTCCCTTGCTATTGTTGTCATACATTTTACTTAAATGTGATAGGGATGATAACACATTATTAAAACTTTTTCTTTAAACAAATGATTTTTTATAGTATTTAAGAAAGCAAAACAGTCATTTATATTTAACTATCTACTGTTTCATCATTTCTTCAAGATATGAATTTCCATCTGATATTATTTCCCTTTTACTTGTAGATCTTCATTTCATATTATTGGTGGTAAGATTCTGCTGGAAAAAAATTTTTTTTCCCAGTTTTATCTTACTCAGGAGTTTCTGAAATCTCTGTTTAGATTTTTCAACCTTTCAGTTTATCTCTTACGTATTTAATCACACTCTTGCATTACTCAGTTAAGAATTCTGCCAAAGAATTTGAGGGAAATTTCTATGCAAATACTGAGGCTTACCCACTTTGGTTGCCTTTACCGTGGGTGTTCCTATTCATTTTCCAGCTGTCTGGTAGCCCAGTATTCTGACCTCTAACTCTAGATGAATAAGACTGCTGCTGTCTGCAGATAAATGCAAATACTCTCCAGGGCAACTTTTTTTTTTCCCCACCCCAGTGGCTATCCCTTTTAACTCTGGGGCAAATGGGGTGAGGCTTGAATCCCAACTCTGACACCTACCTGTTAGTTGGGCTATCTCAGGCAAGTCACTTAACACTTCTGAATCTTACTCTCTTTTGTAAAATGAAGGAAATGGGATCTTCCAGGATGAATTGATTTTAGGATTCAAGATTGTTAGATATGTTTGCATATATTTACATATCTCCCCTAGGAGCATTGGTTTAGTATTTATTAATTCAGTGTTCATAGTGACTTTATAGAACATTACTACCAGCAATATCAAGAATTGAATGCATACCTAGAATTTATACTGGTTATTGACAGGATATTAAAATTATATAAACAAAGCTGCCATTAACAAAAGAAGAAATCTGTTGATGCTTCTCCTTATTTTTAAGGACACTTCCTGGTAGTAACACATACTTTCCTATACATCTTATAGCCTGGTACGTAATAACATCATTACACCTAACAGTGAGTGATACTTGAAAATATAGTCTTTTAGCTCAACAAAAAATAGCCTGTTTTCATAGGGAAAAATAGGAGATAGGTTAATTAGAAGCATCTGAGGGTCTATGCCATATAGGCAGTGATAAGAATAATTCAACAAAAATAAAAGATGCAGAACTTACCCTTATAGAAGAACTCAAATCTAATTTAGAAACCAAGACTATAAGGTGGAGATCAATGAGAACACTTAAAATATAACCTAATGGTATGGGTTTTAAGAAGCAAAGAAACAAAATGAGAAAAGAGGCAGCCCAGCTGCCATGAGAATGTAGAAATAGGTACTGAATGAACATTTATTGAGTATGTGAAAGAATAAATGTGTAATTAAATATTCAATTCAAGGAATAATCAAAATATCACTGCTAAGAGAAAGAGTATTTAGCACTCTTTTCTTTTTTACAATTGATATCATAATATCAACTTAATGTTACCTAAATCTTTGACAAAGCAGGGAAACATTGGATGTCTTGATATGCAATCTTCATCAAATATACTGTACCTTAAAACGAACGAAAACCTTAAAAGTTTATCTTATCCTTTTATTTTAGCCTGATAATCAGTTGTCATCCCCATTTTATAATGAGGCTTGTTAAGTATTTTATCTATGGGAAATCTCTTCATAAGTCATAACTCAGAATCTAGAGACAGGACCGATTTCTTTCAGGGAGTAACTTTTCCATTTTATTGTTTATAACTACTAATACTTAGTGTTAATACTTTTAGTGATTCGGGTAATAATTTATGTACGAAAAACATTTTTTGTTAAGTTTGTGACCCATCCTTTCTCAAAGGGATAAAGGTGAAATGTTTCAAGTATTTCAGGGAATTCTCAGCCATAAATTAGTATGAAATGTCCCAAGTGCAGATACCTTCCTTTCCCCCCGGTAATATTCCTCTTAGCAAGGTTTACAGATATGGCACCTCCAGAAACAAGGCCAACCTTCATGTGGGAAGATTAAAAAGTCACATTTAAAATCAAACAATTGAATCTTTGTGGTGTGTCTGTAAGAGAGGTAACTCACTAGTGGCCTAATGGGCAGCGCACAGTGTGAAAGCTTCAGGGGAAAAACATGTTAAAGGCTGGATCCAAACTTAATAGACGGTTTCTTTTTGTTTCTCTGTCTGTTCTTTTAGGAAGAGAAGGAAACAATAGGTCTTCTAATGGATGAAGAGCAACTTGTAGAGGCAGTGCAATGATATACTGCATCTCGTGTTTTTATTTTTGAGAATATCCCCATTTGCTCATGAACTCTGCATAGTTAGGTCCTTTACAGTGTTCCTTTGTGCAGATGACATAAAAAAATAGAAGAGGACTAATGATGATAGCCTTAATTGAAATACCAAGAATTGGTTTATTGCCTGAACATTGAAACAATTTAATAGGGACAGTTTCTTTTAAGTACAGAGAACAGAAATGCTTTTGCAAAAGGGTGAAAATTAGAGGCTCTGATCAATCTATTTGAGATTGTATTGCTAGAGGGCAAACTTTTTAGCAAACAACTTTGTACCATATGGCTGGGAGTTCTACCTCACATCTGCTAGGGTGTTCTAGTGTGTTTCTCATGGCATTCTCTATGTGTCATTCTGAATTTACAAAGGGGAAGCTCTGTCAGAGTGGCAGAAAAATTAAGAATAATGACTTGTAGGTTGGTAGAGCCTAAAGTACTTTATTTTAGAGGTCACTGAACCACTTTTTCTCATTTTAACTTGACGAAACTTCCTCCTGTGGAGATGAAGAAGGTGAATCAGGTAATCCAAAATCATGTGGCCAGGTGAAGGCAGATTCAGGACTAGGTATCCTTATCTTGACCATCAATTCAGACCTGAATCTCTGGCAAGGTGTTTTATTTAAAAAATACCAATTAAAATCTATTCAAATGAAGAAGGCACTGACAAGATCAAGGGTGTTGTTAGAAGCATTGCCTTCCCATTACTTAGTAGCAAATTTTGATTGGGCTAGAGATAGATGTGTTGTTTGAATTTCAAAATACTTTGTCCATGTGTGTGCCCGTGCACACGTGTGCATTCCCTTTGCTCTTTTCAGCTTACTACCTTCCTTATTGGCTTTCTGGTAACCGAAGAATCTACATCTAAGGCAGGCTTAGAGCTAGAATATGATTATATGCAAAATAATATGGATAATCAAGAATAATTAAAATTATGGAGCCAATTGGAGTTTCTCTTTGACTTTGCCACTTAAGCTTTCAGAGTCTAATTTAGAAGCAGACTCTTTTTTTTTTTTTTTTTTTTTGGTACGCGGGCCTCTCACTGTTGTGGCCTCTCCTGTTGAGGAGCACAGGCTCCAGACGCGCAGGCTCAGCGGCCATGGCTCACGGGCCCAGCCGGGATCTTCCCGGACCGGGGCACGAACCCGCATCCCCTGCATTGGCAGGCGGATTCCCAACCACTGCGCCACCAGGGAAGCCCTAGATTCTAATTTAGAACTGACTTTTATTAGTCTTTAAAATCCCATAAACCTGAGTAGCACCTTTCTGATCTATCTTTGCTGCTACCATTCCAAGCTCTGCACTGCCTCCTGACACTGTTTTTATTTTAATAAAAAAATTTATTATTATTGGGTAATGTATTCTAATTTATAAGTGTATGTTCATTTAATTAAATTTTATTAAAATCTGCCCAAATATTTTGTTGAACAATGCATAAAATATATGTAGCTATCAAGAATGTGAATTTCTTAAGTGCAAGGCTTTTCTAAAACAAAATTTTATCTCTGTATTTCAAGCATCTAAATTGACTGACAAATAGAGGACGTTCAGTAGGTATCTAGATAGACCTTTGTATTTGCATATGTTTTTCATGCTGTCTTTTTATAGTGGTATGCATTAAAATATAGATAGACTCATCAAGGATCCCTTGTAAACTATATATTTTTAACATGTGGTATCAGTTTCAAATATTGGGAAGCACATAATTACATTAGTAAATAGTTTAACTAGTTCTCATGGACTTTAATATAGATGCATTTTTTCCCCCCAGGGATGAAAATATTCTCACCCCGTTTCTTGATTCATTTTGGAATAATTGCATACACTTTGTAAACCTAAATTGTTGCTCTGGAGAGAGATCATAGTAAATGTGTTAATCATCTAGTTTCAAAATTTGTAATTTAAAACATGCTTTGTTTTCCTTATAATTGCTGTTCCGGGGGAAGTAAATGCCACACATGAATGCACATTCACATACACGCATATAGACACACACTTGTATTCTCTTCTGCACAATTGAGTATTTTATTCAATGTTTTTGGTAAAACAAGGGGATGAGCAAAGTAGAGGAGAATTGTTAATGAAAATTATGCCCCCCCGTGCTAATACAAATGGTTAGATATTTTGTTTTGATGTCCTTTTGTGTTTCATCTTTCTGGACAGGGCAATATGATAAAGCATTCTATTTATCTATAAATTTATCTATAAAACGAAATCCCAGCCCCAGTGACCAAAAAAAAGGCAATATAATGGTGGTAGAAGAATAAAAATTCAAATAGTCAATAACTAAATAAAAAAGAATACGATTTCTAGCAGTATGATTAGATAATGGTAGGTAATAGGTAACTCATATTGACAAAGTGTAGATTTAAAAATCATTATAAAGTACTATTTTTACCCTGGTAATTCAATAGAGATTATGACACACAAGTGGGATCATTAATCTTAGGTTATTCATATGTATATGAATTATACAAACTGAGTGTATTCCCTTCACCTGGATGGGTTGTACCCACATATTTATGCCAATTGCCATGGGATTCCTTGTAATACAAATAGCATAATGTGAAAAAACATGAACTGTCTTTGTTCTTGTATAATTGATACAATGCTAATGCCAAATGTATTGCACAGTAAGTACTTAGGTAGAGTGCTTATCGATTTACAGCCAACATTTCACTTGATCTTTACAATAATTCTGTGAAATGGATAAAATTATTATCACTGTTTTACAGAGGAAAAATACTTTAGAGAATTCAAATAAACTGCCAAAATCCCACTGTTAGCAGTAGGGCCCATCAGAATCTCCACATTGTGTGTTCAGTGCCCAAAGACAGGACACAACTTGCACAACTGTATAGAAATTTACTCCATAAGATGCTGGAATTTAGAAACTCTGGGTGCAAAGAAAATTCCATTAGATGCTAAGATTTTGTATTCCTGATAGAGTCAAGTCTGAGTTGGCTAATTAAAATTTGGAATTTCAGCTGACCTGAATGCAGCAGAAATAGAAAAAACAAATGTGGCAGAAAGGTTGGGGAAATAAAAAACAAATCTCTAGGTAGAAAATCTTGGATCTCAGTTTAGAAGTTCCTTTGTTGATTGTGTTCCTCCTGAATCCTCAGGGTCTGTATGAGTACCTTTTAGTGCTTTCGTAAGAGGCAGTATTTTTCTACCAGATCCTACATCACTCTACATGGAAGTGCCTGCATATGTGTGTCACCTTCAGTTTACTATAGTTTCTGTAAAGACAGGGACCCATTCAGGCTTTATGCCCAGAGCCTAGAGAAAGAGAGAAATTTGACTACAGAGAAAGACAATGACATGTCAAAGACCATGGATAAATATTTCTGAATTTTGATTTGTAATGATTTCATGAACTAGAAAGAAATATGACCTCACATAGTAACAAAATGAACTCCATATTTTAATGCACCCCCTTTTTCTTTTTAGTTTTTATTTAGTGAAAAGCATTTTAAAGTATAATTAATTTGGGGAGGGGTAAAGTAACATTTTTAATGTAAGACACTAGTGAGTCTTTGGGACACATCACTGAATTTAATTCTCTATTTATAAAATATCTTAAGTTATTCTGTTTCTGAAACATCTTCCAGGTTTGATAAAAGCAACCAAAAAAGGGATAATGTATTGTTAAGACTACTTGGGAAAGAATTTCTTGCTAGAAAAAAATGGATTTATATTTCCATTTCACAAAACACTAAAATGAAATTAAAGTTATTAAAAAAGGTTTAAGATCACAATGAAAAAGAAAACAGGAAAGGAGACAATAACAGAAGAGAGAGAAGGAGCTGGCAACTCAAAGATGGAAAATAAAGAGCAGTAGTAGCAGGCTTACCAGGCTAGAGAACACCAAAAACTAAATGCCTGAATTAGGGCAAAACAGGAGGAAGCTAGCTTGTTTATGAAGAAAAATAGAAACTTAGGAATTCAAAGCACTATGCAAATTTGAAGGATGTTAGATCCCTAGTCTTCAGAAATCACCAGCCCCGGTAGCCAGGTAACTTCCCTTCCCTATTCCAGCAAAACATGTAGGGCTTACTTTTAGGAGACATTCTGGCCTCAGTGACATCAATATCATCTGAGGTTCTAAATGAGGAACCAACCCACAAATAAGAGAACCATGTCAAAGTCAACAGCATTATTTGGGAACTTGTTAAAAATGAAATTTACTTAGCCCTCCCCAAGACCTACTCAGAAACTCTGAGGGTGGATGCCAGCAACCTGGGTTTTAACAAACCTTCCATATGATTCCAAAGTACTCTAAAGTTTGAGAATCACTAATTCAGAGCACACCATCAGTAGTTTAGCTCAACTTCTGAAAAAAGTCATATTGTACCAGTAAAAGAGGGGGATGTTGTCACATTTATTTTAAAAAGCTTGTCCTCAGTGAATGGAGAAAACTACCATCTCTATTTAAAAATGTTTGCATGTTTGTTTATTCTTCTTCTGTGATAAATACAAAAGGATTCCTGACAGCTAGAGCAGATGGCAGTTACTAATAGATTTTATTTTATTTAGAGGTGCTTGAGAAGACTTTTAGCGGGGAGTGAATATATTTATTATTTTGGTGGGGGTAATGGTTTCAAGGCTGTATACATAATGTGAACCTCACCAAATTGTACATTTTAGATATGTACACTTTTTGTATGTCAGTTACAGCTCCATAAATATATTTGGAAAAGGTGAGGTGGGGTTTCCTCTTTATTAAGGCTGAATAATGTTCCATTGTATGCATATACCAAATTTTCTTTAACATTCATATATTAATGGACATTTATGTTGCTTCCACATCTTGGCTATTGAGAATAATGTGCAGTCAACGTGGGAGTACAGATGTTCCTTCAGGATTCTCATCTCAGTTCTTTTGGGTAAATACCTAGAAGTGGGACTTCTGGATCGTATGGTAGCCTCTATTCTTAACTTTTAAAGGAACCTATATACTGATTTCCGTAGCAGATGTACCATTTTACATTTCCACTAACATTGCACAAAGGTTTCCAATTTCTTCACATCCCTGCCAGTAATTGTTAATTTTAAAGTAATTGCTATTCTGAGGGGCATGAGATAATATCTCATTGTGGTTTTGATTTGTATTTGCCTAGTGATTAGTGTTGTTAAGCATCTTTTCATATACCTGTTGACCATGTATATGAACCTTGAGAACACTATGCTAAGGTAAATAAGCCAGTTGCAGAAAGGCAAATACTACATGATTCCACTTATATGGTATCTAAAAGAGTCAAACCCATAGAAGCAGAAAATAGAGAATGTAGGGTCAAGGAAGAACTACTGAATCACAAAGCAGCATGAGTGATTTTAAGAATAATTGTGTTTATAATATATTTAAAAACTCATGTTCCAGTTATTATGGTTGACTCATGCTTGCATTTGTGTTTACAATAATATTTATTCCACAAGAAGGTGAAGCAATAGTATTGCATAGGATTTTCAGTGGTATAAATGGAGAGAAATTATGAGAAGATTGTGACATCCCAAGGCAAATAGCAATTTATGCTGTAGCTTTTGGTTCCGCATTTACCATGCAAGCATATGTTTGACTTGGTTCTCTCTTTGTCCCTATCAACTTTCAACAGTTAATTGGTTTAAGTATACCAATAGGATGGTAGGTGAAGATTTTTTTTACCTTGATGATTATGTATCAGTTGAAGACAGAATTCCTGAGTGGTACAATAAGGAATATATCTTCAAGGAAATAAAAAGCATTTGCAGGCTTATTAAATGAAACACTATTAAAATTCATATTGAAGATGGCTCTTTGAGAAGGTTTTCATTAAGTGTAATGTCTGATTGTAGGAGACTAGCAAACTAAGCCTTTAGATAATTTAATACTATTTGCCTAACATTCTTATGGCCATATACTTCTTTATATTAGAAATATTGAACAGAAAGAATAGGAAAATCTAACTATAAATCCATCCTGAGGCTTAATGTTTCTATTATGACCCACAATAGCAGTGATTTTGACAAAAACCCATCATCCATCACAGTAAATTAATGGACTTAATGTGGATTTTATGGGTTTGCATCTAATTGTAAGTGTATTTTGGTTTTATATATGTGAAAAGTCCTAAGCTTAGGAAATTTTACTTAGAAACAAAACTTAAACCTAGGAAGAGGTGCTTAGCCACATTAGTAGCCCATGGTATTAATAATAAAATAACAGTGCAAAACAGTTGGAAGAACTATAACCAGGTGTGAATTTTAAATTTGTTTAATTTGCAAATTTTAATACACATAATAAATCATTTTGGACATTTCAAGGCAGAAACAAATCAGTTCTTTAAAAAATATTTACATTATTACCAGCAAAAAAACCCAGTATCCCAGTACTTTAAAATAACATGTTTATGGGAATAGGGTATAAAAAAAATTAGTATTTCAAGAATCATAATTCTCCTAATATTTTTTTCCCATTGGTAGTGTGTGTGTTTTTAAAGCAGCTTTATTACTATCTAATTTATATGAAATAAAATGTACCTATTTTAAATGGATAGCTCAATGAGTTTTTTTAATCTTTAGTAGTCTTTATTTTTTTGTCCAGTTTTATTGAGGTGTAATTGACATACAGCACTGTATAAGTTTAAAGAGCACAGCATAATGATTTGACTTATGTACATCATGAGGTGATTACCACAGTACGTTTAGTAAACATCCATCATCTTGTACAGATACAAAATTAAAGAAATAGAAAACAAATCTTCTCCCTTGTGAGAACTGTTAGGATTTGCTTTTTTTTTAAACAACTTTGATATTTAACATACAGCAGTGTTAATTATTTTTATCCTGTTGTACGTTACATCCTCAATACTTATTTATCTTATAACTCTTATAACTGGAGGTTTGTACCTTTTGACTGCCTTCATCCAATTTCCCGCCGCCCCCCCCCACCTATGGTAACCACAAATCTGATCTCTTTTTCTGTGAGCTTGTTTGTTTTTGAAGTATAATTGACTTACAGCAATATGTTAGTTCCTGTTACAAAAATTAGTGTTTCAATATTTCTATACATTTCAAAATGGTCACCAGGATAAGTCTAGTTACCATCTGTCACCATACTAAGATTTTACATAGTTGTGGGCTATATTGCCCAGACTGTGCATTTCATATCCATGACTTATTTATTTTAAACTGGAAGTTTGTACATCTTAATCTCACTCACCTACTTCTTTCCTTTCCCCACTCCACCTCCCCTTTTCCCCTTTGGCAATGAACTGTTTGTTCTCTGCATCTGTAGCTGTGTTTCTGTTTATGTTTGTTCATTTGTTTTGTTTTTCAGATTCCACATGTCAATGAAATAATACAGTATTTGTCTTATTCCACTCAGCATAAGACCTTCTTGGTCCATTCATGTTATCACAAATGGCAAGATTCCATTCTTTTTTTATGGCTGAGTAATATTCCATTTTGTGAGTGTGCGCCTGTGTGTGTATTCTACATCTTCTTTATTCACTCATCTATTGATGGGCACTTAGGTTTCTTCAATATATTGGCTATGTAAATAATGCACTGAATGATATTGAGTTGGATATTAACCCCTTATCAGTAAGTGGACTTTTTTTTTGTTGTTGATATTTTCCTTCTCTGTGAAAAAGGTGTTTAGTTTGATGTTGTTCTAGTTGTTTATTTTTGCTATTATTCCGTTGCATGAGAGGATATTTCCAAAAAATATTGCTAAGGGATCAGTAATATCTTTTGCTACCTTTTCTATCTATAGATCTTTATCTTTTTGACTGGAGATACGTGTGACCTTAGCACAGGAAAATTAAGCAGCACATTTCACCTTCACCTTTGAGTAACATCCTTCACCCATATATTTTAGTTCTTTACCCCACAGCAAGAATCCAAAAGTACTTTTGCTATTTGTTCTGGCTTTTTGCCTAGATTTTCCTAATGACTTGTTCCACTATAGCAATATTTTGGCTTAAAATAAATTAGTGGATTAAGTGAGCACATCAATTCCCCAATAGTCTCCTGGCGAAATGAAACACACAGTAAGCACATTTTGATATGTGGGTTGGAGGAGTACTGCAGATATGGTATGGGGAATGGTAGGAGGATGGGAGAGAGAATAAGAGGAGATTGAGAGAAGGACAAAAGAGGGGGAGAGAAAAGTAGAATATCAAAAGTATAGCTGTAAACCCTGAAACTAGGGAGATCTGTATTCAAATATTGCCTCCAATGTGGTAAAATTGTTAATATTTGGGCAATTGTATTTTAGAAGACTGAGAGGAGATAAAAAGTCACAGGTTCTTTATAATAGAAAGGATAGTACTAAGGTGTTAAATTCAGAAAATATCCACAGGATTTTAAAAAATTCTTTTAAAACTATATTTTAATGATAATTTCATTAATAATATATTAATATGTATGATTTTGTTCATCTGATTTCCTATTGTTTTTTTAGATGGACTTTGCCGCCTGGCAGAGATCTAGAAACACAGTTCTTATAGTTTCCATTTCTAGAACAGCCCATCCAACTGGCAATGTCTCAAAGTTATGAGATATAGTTTTTAATATCTGGCTAAGTAGAAAAGACATTTTCCCCCATATTTTATAGCAAAAATTTTTCTTGTCTCATTAGTTATGTTTGTGTAATGCACCATGAATCTCAGGTGAATTTGCCCCCAAGGCTCTCCCTGCTTTCTTAATATAAGTTGTTTTTCTGTTTGAGTGCTAATGTAAGTAACATTTTCAGAGCCTTTTCCCAAGTGCTACACAATAACTGATTCAAAGTGAATTAGAAATTTTGCTTTTTTCCAAGAACAGCTGTTTTTTATTTTTATTTTCCATTTGTTCAATGATTCTGAGAAGACATTTCCATCTTAATAATGGAAAAATAATGTCCATATCATTTACACATTTAACGGAATTCTCTTTTCTTTCCTCACTGGTTGTGCCATTTTCTGCATCAGGAAGATTGGTTGAGCAACACAGAACTTTTGTGTTTGATATATGGGACCATTAGAGCTTGATGAACTGCAAACAAATGCCCCCACTTTTTTTTTCTTTTCTGAGTTATATACTTAAGAACTTCTTTAGTACAAATGTGATTACTCTTTAACCTTTGAGATCTTTGAGGCAAGACTATTAATATGTAAATTTAACTTTTTGTGCTTAATATAACATAAAATAAACTAACTAAGGTACCTAATAGAGCATTTGGAGGTGGAGAAAGTTTATAACCACATTTTTGATGTGGATTTGAACAGTAATAATTTCCATTAAAAACAAACAGACAAGCTTAGCTTTTCTTTCCAAGTCAGTTCCACGCAGAAGTTTATGTAGAGGTAGCGAATGTACACACTGTGGTCTCTCAAGTCCTATCTTATACTATCACCATGAAGCCCATTAGTATGATTTGTCATTTATTATCTAGTTCTTATTTCTTTTTTGTACTCTTCCAAATTTAAATTGAGATATCAACTCTGAGATATTTTAATATATTTTGAAGTATATATGAGGCACTATTTTCAAAAGAATTTGTGATAAATAGATCAAAAGATACTAATCTATTTGTAGTGTTTTACATATTTATACTTAAATATGCTGGTATAAAATTGTCAACAAGTGAAATAACGAGTTAGGTAAAACCAGGGTTTGGACCTGTGGTAGACCAAATTCTAAGATGCACCCCCAACCAAGTTTCTTGCTGTTATGCACGGATCTGTCATTATGATAAGATCAGTCCCAGTATTATGTTATCTTATGTGGAAAAAGGAATTTTGAAGATGTAATTAAGGTTAGTGATGATCATTTATTTCAAGATTATTCAGGTAGGCCTAATGCAAACAGTCAGGCTCTTTAAAATTAGAGTGCTTTCTTCATCTGGTAGCAGAGGTCAGAGATATTCTTTTTTTTTTTTGTGGTACACGGGCCTCTCACTGTTGTGGCCTCTCCCATTGCGGAGCACAGGCTCCGGACGCGCAGGCTCAGCGGCCATGGCTCACGGGCCCAGCCGCTCCGTGGCATGTGGGATCTTCCTGGACCGGGGCACGAACCCGTGTCCCCTGCATCGGCAGGCGGACTCTCAACCACTGCGCCACCAGGGAAGCCCCAGAGATATTCTTAGCACAAGAAGAATTCAATGTGTCATTGCTGGTTCTGAGATGGAGGGGGCCCTGGAACTATGACCTGGGAAGAACCTCTAGGAGCTGAGAGGGGACAGAGGCCAATAGCTGGGGAAGAAAATGGGAATTTGAGTCCTACAACCTCAGGGAACTGAACTCTGCCCCAAACCTGAATAATAAGTTTGGAAGCAGATTCTCTATTCTCCAGATAGAGCACAGCCTGGCTGATTACCTTGATTTTGATTTTGTAATACTCTGAGTAAAGAACCTAGTCAAGCCTGGGACATCTGAACTGTGAGCATAAAATGTTTCTTTGTTTTTTATCTTTTTATTTTGAGATAATTATAAATTTATGTTCCATTGTGAAAAATAATACCGAGAGATTCCATGTACCCTTTTACCCAGTTTCCCAAAATGGTAACATCTTGCAAAACTATACAGTATCAAAACCAGGATATTGACACTAATACAATCCATTGATCTTATTCAAATTTCCCTAGTTTTACTCGTTCTTCTGTGTCTGCTACCACAGGCAAGCTACAGGGTATTTCCATCACCAGGAGGAGCCCTCAGATTGCTCTTCTATAACCATACCACTCTCATGCAACCCCCTCCCCCTAACCCTTGGCAACCACTAAAATTTTGTCAGTTTTGGGAATGGTACATAAATACAATCATAGACTATGTGACCTTTTGGGATTGGCTTTTTTTCTGTCAATATGCTTTTCATGAGATTCATCCAAGCTGTTTATGGATTAATAGTTTCTTTTTATTGCTAAGTAGTATTCTGTGGTATGGATGTATATAGTTTGTTTAACCATTACACACTGAAGGACATCTGGGATATTTCCAGTTTTTGACTTACAAATAAAACTGCTATATTTATGTAGGTTTTGTGTGTATATAAGTAGATTAGTTCCTGTGGCTGATATAACAAATTACTACACACTGGATGGCTTAAGAAAGCAGAAATTTATTCTCTTATGGTTCTGGAGTCCAGAAATATGAAATCAGTATCATTGGGTTAAAATATAGGTGTTACCAGGTCCAGACTCCCTCCAGAGACTCTAGGGAAGAATATATTCCTTCCCTCTTCCAGTTTCTGGTGGCTGTCCATATTCTTTGATTTGTAACTATCACTCCAATCTCTGCTCTGTGGTCACATTGCCTCCTCTTCGTCTCAAAATTCTTAACTTAATCAAACCCACAAAGATTCTTTTTCCAAATAAGGTAACATTTACAGGTTCCAGGGGTTTGGATATCTTGTGGTGAGGAAGGGGGAATTTTTCAGCTTACTAAAGTAGGTTTTAATTTCTCTGATAAATGCTCAAGGGTGCAATTTCTAGTCACGTGATAATTGCATATTTAGTTTTACATGAAACTGTCCAATGTTATCTGGAATGGCTGTACAATTTTACATTCCTACCAGCAATGTATGAATGATCCAGATTCTCTGCATTTTATTTTTTTAAGCTATTAAGTTTGTGGTAATTTGTTATACAGTAACAGAAAACTAATAAATTATCTTAACCAAATTAGTATATTAGAGTGAGCAATATATTTTTCACCTTTTCAAATATCCAAGATATCAAAAATGTTAAAATGAAAACACAGTTAACCAATCAGAGTGCCTTTTAAAGCATATCAACCAGGAATAACTCTACTAGTTAATCAAGATGATGGTGTATGGAAAACATTTCTCACTATTGTAGATGTACGTGTATGAAAAGATTGCAGTAGCATGAAAAGTACTACACAAGTTTCACATTGTGGGAAGTAACTAGTACTGGAAGTTCACCCTTAATTTTTTAAATTAATTTTTATTGGAGTATAATTGATTTACAATGTCATGTTAATTTATGCTGTACAGCAAAGTGAATCAGTTATACATATACATATATACACTCTTTTTTAGATTCTTTTCCCATATAGGTCATTACAGAGTATTGAGTAGAGTTCCCTGTGCTATACAGTAGGTTCTTATTAGTTATTTAGTTTACATATAGTAGTGTGTATGTGTCAATCCCAGTCTCCCAATTTATCCCTCCCTGCCTTCCCCCTTGGTAACCATAAGTTTGTTTTCTACATCTGTGACTCTATTTCTGTTTTGTAAGTAACTTCATTTGTACCATTTTTTTTAGATTCCACATATAAGCAATAGATATCATATGATATTTGTCTTTTAGTGTCTGACTTACTTCACTCAGTATGCAATCTCTAGGTCCACCCATGTCACTGCAAATGGCATTGTTTCATTCTTTTTTATGACTAATATTCCATTGTATATATGTACCACATCTTCTTTATCCATTCCTCTGTTTATGGGTTGTTTAGGTTGCTTCCATGTCCTGGCTATTGTAAATAGTGCTGCAATGAACATTGGGGTGCATGTATATTTTCGGATTATGGTTTTCTCCAGATATATGCCCAGGAGTGGGATTGCTGGATCATATGGTAGCTCTATTTTTAGTTTTTTAAGGAACCTCCATGTTCTCCATAGTGGCTGTACCAATTTACATTCCCACCGACAGTGTAGGAGGGTTCCTTTTTCTCCACACCCTCTCCAGCATTTATTGTTTGTAGATTTTTTGATGATAGCAATTCTGACCCATGTGAGGTGATAGCACATTGTAGTTTTGACTTGCATTTCTCTAATAATTAGTGACATTGAACATCTTTTCATGTGCCTCTTGGCCATCTGTATGTCTTCTTTGGAGAAATGTCTATTTAGATCTTCTGCCCATTTTTTGCTTGGGTTGTTTGTTTTTCTTGATATTGAGCTGCATGTGCTGTTTGTGTGTTTTGGAGATTAATCCCTTGTCGGTCGCTTCGTTTGCAAATATTTTCTCCCATTCTGTGGGTTGTCTTTTCATTTTGTTTATGGTTTACTTTGCTGTGCAAAAGCTTTTAAGTTTAATTAGAGTCCACCCTTACTTTTTAGGAGATTTGGCCTAAGTGAAGGAAGACAGACAATGTATATCACAGTGAAATAAAGTTATTATGTAAAACTGTCTAAATATATCATTTTTAACATATGATTGAGGTGTGCAGAGAAAAAGAGTATGGCTGCAAGAGAATTGAAATAAATGAAATGGTCTGAAATAAATGAAATGAATGAAACTTATTTTATGAAATGGGTCAAAGTTTTAAAGTGCTAATGCATTATGAAAGAGGTTAGACTTTCAGGAGTAAAATCTGAGTTAACCAGATGGCAAATGGTTAGAAGAGAAGGAGAGGTGTAACTGGAATAGTCAGACATATCTGCCTGCCAGGGAGAAGGAGCAACTACAGGTAAGAGAGGAAATCGTCTGGATTTCCTAGAACAAGCTTCAATGGCTTCATGGTGGTTTGGAGACTGGCACTGAATTTTGTATGAAACAAAATTGTCATAGCTGGAGTTACCTCAGGGAATGCTGACTGCAAATATCTAGGTTATGCAGTTAAAAAAACTAGGGGAAAAAATCCCATTATGTATTTTCTTGTAATGTTTATGTTCATTTTTCTATTAACTTATAAATATTATAGAGCATATACTTTCTGACAGAATTATGACCATAATGCAATAAAATTAGAAACCACAAAATTATTGCAAGAACAAATCCACTTGGAAAGTAATACAAAGATATAAAACATAACCAAACTGTCTTATTTTACAAAGAAAACTCAACACTAAAGCTACTACAAGTATTGTAGAAATTATAGCTAGTGCCATATGTATGAGATATGGTTGCAGGAATAATCAAAGGAAATTATAGAGCCATAAATTAAATTTTAAAATGCAAGATATATTGAAAATAAATTATTAAACATTTGGTTCATTACACTACAAAATATTAAAAAACAAACCCAAAGAAAGTAAACTAAAAGGACTGGTAAAAATAATAACAGGAAAGAAGATAAAGAAAAACATTGAGAATTAATTGGATCAGTAACATTAAAGATTATGCTTTGGAAAGGCAATTAAAATAGAAGAAATTTTTGCAAATCTTAAGAGAGAAAAGGAAGGAGGAGGAAGGAGGGGGAAAGAGGTAGGGGAGGAAGAATAGAAAGAAGATGGAGTGAGGAAGATATTATCAATGCAGATATAAAAGACATTGAAAATATTTTCCATTAACTTGGATAGGATGTCTTGACATGCCACAAATCTTTGAACCCTAAAATCTTCACCAATATGATAGGCCTCTGAATCTTTGTATGGTTTGTCTATTATGTTCTGGCACACATTTGTCTTACAGGGCATCCAGGTTACTTGCCATTTTCTTCTCAAGAGATTCGATCAGTTGAGTGGTGAGGTAGCAGTTCAAGGGCTTCTACTTGACCTCATTATGATGCCTTTTATTCCACAGTTCAGTGAACCCATCTTAGGGTTCTGCCAGCAATTAAGAACAGCTGCCCTGATTATACGCTCAGAAATTAGGAAAATAACCACAGAGTGACCCATTGGACTCTATGTAAAAATGAAATGGGCCAGTACTTCATTTATCATCTGGTGACTTTATGCCCCCACTTATACATGGGGGTTATTGTGATGCTCCACATCACCTAGAGCAGGGTCAGCTCTGATACTGTATCAAAATGTCAACAGTCCCTAAATCATCTTGGTATAGCCCTTTCCCCACAATATAGTTACTCTTGAAATGACCATAGATCCTTTTGAAGAAGGATTGGTGAAATAGATACTACATATTCTTGCTGTGAAATTATAGGTTACTTTTTCAAGAAAACCTTTTAATTTGTTCAAGAGACAACTTCTAATCCATTGTCATTGAGAATGAGATCTGATTCACATCTGGAGCTTTTGTCAGCCTTCTGCCCAGCTGCATTTCATTATATAAACCAAGCAGCAGTCTCATTGGATGCCCAATTATATGACCTCGTGTTCTAATTCCCATTACAACAGATTGCTACATGTCAGGGCTCCCTAGTTGCCACTTTAGTCTTGTTCCTTATTATGGTAATTATTTCTTCCTTGCCTCTGATGGTTAATTACTGCCAACTGTCCACTGCTATACTGGAATCTTATTGCCAACTTACACTAGAGAATCCACTTCTATAATAATATCTCTTTATTATCAAGACTAATTTATAAATGACAACCACCATTGAGATTTCATCAATATCACTTCCCTTTATTAATGTTTGTATTATCCCTGTGAGCTTCTGGGACTTAATCCTCTGGAATGTCTGGGAAACAATATAGAATTCATCCCTGATTTGCCCCAACTGAGGAGGTGGAAAGCTTGGGTATTTATCCACTAATCCCTGTTTGTTTTTGGTTGAGTGTTGAGCAGTGGTAAATGTTTAACAGTCATCTCTCTGAACAAGTAGTCCTGATTTCTAGGATCTGTCACCTGTGTTGGAACCACTCTTACTATGACCAGTTTCAGACTACAGCATGACGTGAGTGTGGGGTTGAAAGGAGATGCTCAGTAGCACACCATTATATGGAATCTCCACCCTACAAATCCAAATAAGACATTAAGAACCTCAAAAGCATAGATAGTAATAAAGTGTAAAATAATTAGAAAGTGATGAGTTTTGAGAATATTTTACTCTTGTTTTTAATATAATTTATTTAATTGTATATTTTAAAAGTTTATATAATTTAATTCTTAATAATGTTGTATTTAAGAACCAAGTTGTAAAGTCCCTGAAAATTTACCAGCCAGCATTTGTACACTGGTACACGTGACACCAGCACACCACTGCTCCTGTAGATGACAAATTGTCAGCACCTGTATTCTGACCTGCATAAAAAAACTAAGCAGCTCCTTTAGTCAGGGAAAGGAGTCGTTTAGAAATTTGTAGGTACTTGTGATGAGAAGCCAGCACTGTGCCTGGGAGCAGTAAGTGCCAAGGATCCGGGGGTCACTGAAAGCATCTGCTGCATTACTCGTCCTTAAGAATTCATGAAAATGTGCATGGATAGGATTTAAGACATTTATATATAACTGAGAAGGGAGTTCTCATTTATTGCATACCAACAATGTGTTAAAGGGCCTTAATCTTACTATAGCTATATGTAGGCTGTTATCCAGCAACCAAAAGGCAAGCAATATGCTCGGGATCTCTGACCGTTAACTAGCTGAACAAAGCTTTTAACCCAGGTTTGTCTGACCCTGAGGACTGAACTATTTATTTCAGGCTAGAGTCATGTGTGATTGTTTTAATTATATCACACAAGTAGGGTAAAGATTAAATCTGTGTTTTTTTTTAATTCTGAGTATCACAAATTAAATAGAAAATAAGCGATATGTATCTTGCCTAGATTTCTTAATGGGAAATCTTTATATCAGAAAATTAGCCCAAGTTTGTGACTGACAATACAATACAGTTGAATTTGGCTAGGAAAGAGTCCCCCTTTCCATTTCAGCATCCTGCCCGTCTATCCAATAAAAGGCAAAGATTTTCCAAGGAGAAAGAATCTTCATGAGATGTCTATTATTTGTGCGCATGAAATGCAGTGATTTTGTCAAGAAACTCTCTGAAGAAAACATTTAAATTAAACAGAATGCTCTCATTCAAACAATATTGTTCTAAGTAAAAATCCCCAGCGCTTTTCTTTATAAATCACTATTACCTCATAAAAAATGCCTGATTAAGTGATAGGAAGTAATGGTAAAGAGAAACATAATTTGTTACTGCTTCTGAAGTTGAACAGCTTACAGTGAGTTCTTCGTAATTATCTCCACTTCACTTTTTCAAAGTTAATAAAAGTTTCTGTTGACTCCAGCATTGCTTTGAGGTGACTAGAAATATAGAAAGGTAGTGGTGCCAAAAAAAAAAAAAAAAAGGAAGTATAGGAAATTAAGTCAGAATTTTACAGTTTAGGCCAAGACTTGGCACATGTTTTCTAAAAAGGGCCAGGTGGTAAATATTTCATGCTTTGCAGGTCATAAAGTCTCTTGGAATAGCCCAAAAGTAGCCGTAGACAAAGGTAAATGAATAAGCGTGGATGTATTACAATGAACTTTATTTACAAAAAAAAGGAATCAGGCTGAATGTGGCCTCGTGGACATAGTTTGCAGACTCCTGATTTATGCAGGTGAACCATATTGCTAAGTTCCTGATCATTCAGGATCATTCAGGGTTTTTTTTTCTTTAATGAAACAAAAATGCTAACAGTGGATTCATAGTTTATTTTTTTTATTTTAGTAAATATTAACTTGGTGCTCAGTATGTGCCAGACACTGTTCTGGGTACCGGTGGTGCAGTGGTGAATTATTAAAGTCCCTCTCTCAGTGAGCTGTTCTTTGAGTGAAAATGCCTTAAGCAAATAAATCAACAAAAAATATAGAATATTATGCCAGGTATTGCTGAAAAAAACAGGCAGGTAGATAAAATGAAAGATGTTTTAAATTAGATAATTGATCTGGAAAAACACAACTGATAAGGTGATATTTGAATATAAAGCTGAATAAAGTGAGGTGGAATGCCACATAAATGACTGGAAGAATAGTCTCCTGGAAAGAAGAAACCTTTGGGACCAAAACCCTGAGAGTAGAGATTGCTGACTGTGTCCATGGTGTAGTGAGAAGTCCGTGATGGTTAGAGCAGATGAAATAAGAAGAGAAGAGGGGGGAAAAATGTCTGAAAGGAAGGCAAGGCCCAGATCCCTGAATTGCAAGAAGATTGTTTTTTCCATTCTCTTCTTGCTTTCCACCTGCACTAATACAACCATAGCAACCACTATCACAGCTTACCACTCCTGATTTTGATGTGGTCTCAAAACAAGGGCATAGATGATGATTTTTCTCCTTCTCCTTTTTCTCCTTCTTGCATATTCTGCCCCACATTCCCCTCCCATGACCTTGGTAAGAAAAGCTTGGGCCAGGATAATAGTGTTTAATGTAATAGGAAATAGATACTTAATATAGTAGTTGGTGGGTAGGGCAAACTGAATATTTTGATAGGTTAGATGTAGAATGTTAGACAGAGAGTAGTCAAGAGTGACTGTAATTTTTTTTGACCTGATGAATTGATAGATGGAGTTCTCATGTACTGAGATAAATAACCATGTGGATAAACATATCTAGGGTAGAGATTAAATGTCCAGGATTCTTTTTGGTTTGACTTCTCTAGGATGTCAAGGTGGCAGTTTGTTTTAAAGCCTGGAGTTTAGGAGAGAGGTCCAGGTTGGAAAAATAACTTGGGAGCATCAGTCTACAGATATTATTCAAACCCCTGAGCATGCATAAGATTGCCAAGGGAGAGTGTAGATAGAAGAAAAAAAAAAAAAACAAGCACAGAGGCACCTGAGGCATTCCATCACTTGAAAGTTGGGGAGACATGGGGGAATCAGCAAAGTAGAAGAATGAAGAGTGGATAGATAGCAAGGTAGGTGGCAGTGAGGAATATATTCTGCAAGCCCTATGCAGAAAGTATTTCAGGGAAGATGGAATGATCAACTGTTAAATCCTACAGCGAGGATGTATAAACAAGAACTGGGAAATAAATGCTTTATTTTGCAGCATGAAGATCAAGAGCAGTTTTGGTGGATGTTTGGATTAAAGCTTAATTGTAATGTGCTCAAGGGAGAAAGAACAGAGTAGAATAGGATAAACTAAGTATAGATAACTATCAGAGAAGTTTAATTTAAAAAGGAACAGGAATACAGCAACACAAACAAATAGGACAGGAGTTGGCAGGAGATGTCAAGTTAAGAGAAGGTATGTAGACAAAAGTTCTTAAATAAGAAACGAGATGTAAAGAACAAGTGGAGGATATGTCCTTAGGAAGGGCAAAGGCAGCTGCTTGGTGGTAAAAGAGGGGAGGAAGACTATATAGACACATGTGCAAAGAGATGGAGAGAAGAGTGGTGGGTGGTAAGGTATTATCTCTTCAGAGGACCCCTAATTCCTTCAGTGGACAGTTTATCTGCTTTATCTCCTCATATGTGTGCATGATCTATTTCACAAAGTATAATTAAAGCTAAATTATTGCTCTGGGGCCTGAGATGTTATCTAGTGAAAATGAAGCTTAGGTAGGAGGTGGTGAAAGTTTGAGGGAGAAATTTTGAAGTGGTTGTCTTAGAAGAATGAATATGGAAAAGTAGTAAGAATGATAAGCAGTCCTAAGCACTATGAGGTTACTGTTAGTACATTTAGCAAAAAACGTGTCAGCTCTGCTCTCTCTGCAGGTGAGAGTTGGATGTAACCAGGTTGTTTTTTCCCACTCAAGTCTAATGAAGAAAGAAGGATGGTGGATGGGGATTGAGTATGCACCCAGGTAATTTGTTATGTATAATGCTGAACGCAATAAACTTGTAGGGTTAAGAAGTGATATAAGAAGGTGAGGGGATATGAGAGTGATAAAGTAGTTTTTGCAGTGGATGGTAGGTCTTGGTGGAGTTGAAGAATTGTTACAGTTGGAGTACTAGAGGGAGTGAGCTGGGGAGATAAAAAGTTGTATCAGAGGATGGGATATATGAAAATGAAATTGGGGATAGAATATATTTAGTTATTAGGAAAAAGCATGTTCAAGTATGTTTTAGTGAAGTAATATAATAATACATATAATACAATAAACTAGTCCTCATTCATATTTCTTGTTTGCTCTCAAATCCAACCATATAGGAGGATTCCACTTTCACACTCCTTGAGTTTAGGTATGTCCATGTAAGTTGCATTGGTCAAAGAAATGATACCAGAAGGGTCACTCCCATGTTGGGTGCATTTAAAAACCAGATTTCTCCATTCTTTATTTTCCTTACTCAAGCTGTAGTTGTGGACATATTGAAATGATCATAAATAGCGTAACGAATGAAATGTAATACATGTCCACTGTCTTCTAAGCCAAAGATGGGCAGAACTTGGCCACAAGGCAAGGTTAAAGCATCCTGGAATATTTAATAACCATGTAGAAGTCAGTTGCCCTGGAGAACTTTGTGGGTTCACAGTATTTTACAGGGGTGAGAAATAAACTTTTCTTACGTTAAGCCACTGACAGTTTGGTGACCTTTGTTAACACAGCATAATCTAGGATATCTGGCTCACCACAAAAGTATGCTTAGTGAGTGAATGGCTGAGATAGGCTGGATGACAAGGTCACTGAGGGAGAGGAGGTCAAGTGAGGAGAAGTCAAGGTATAGAACGATTGTCTGAATGAAAATTTAAGTCACCACACATCATTACATGATACGTTTGAAGAGATAACAGTGAGCCAGGAGCTAAAATTCTCAAGGCATAAAGAGAAATGACTTGGAGATCTTAAATGACTGCAACAAGCAGTGATAATACATAGCATAGTATGAGGACATAAAATCCTAAAGCTGAGAGATTCATGGAGAAGAAGGAAACATTGCAGAAGTAGCTATACAAAGAACCATTGAGGTCTGGCTATTTTAATTACATACAGGAATATTTTATTTAAAAAATATCCTTATATTCTTCAAATAAAAACATTTACCGAAACAGTTTCCCTTTTCCAGAACTTTAAAATCTACAATTTAAAAAAAATGGACCTTTTCCTAGCACTTTGACCATGGAAATTACATTAAAATAAATTAAGAAAAGACTTATTCTGGAATCTCCATCTATTAGGAGGTTACATGGACTTAATTTACAAGTCATGTACTTTACTAATTTTGCTCCTATTTTTTTTAAATTTACAATTCAGTTCCAATATTTGCCTTTGCTATTAATAAAGAAATGCAAATTTCTTCAACTTTGGAATAATACAGTGTGCCTGAATTCATTTTATATGAATTTCCATATATTTCATTTTCCTTTTCTTTAACTATGAGTCATATGTTTGACTAATTTAACCTTTTGGCTGTTTTACAATTTAGAATATAAATGGTTCAGACAATAATGTTTAATATTTTTGTAAATTTTTTGTTCTGTTGCTTGATTTGTTGGCAAAGTTAGGAACATGAGTAATTATGAGTTAATACTGAGAACCTGCTTCATAGCATGGGCAATCCTTATTGCCATATATTTAAACTTCATATTTTGAGGTATGTTTTAACTCACACATTTTAAAGAGTGAATATTACACTGGAAAATACCTTACAATGGGCAGAGTGGGGAAGGATCTTTTTGTCTTTAATGGCAATTAGAGGTTAGATTTTCTTTAGGCCCCCAAATAACTAACATCCCTTTACTTTGAATGTAGATAAGAAGTTAAAGATTCTTTTCTGAAAAACTATGCAAGGTTTACTGCATCATTGACAAGTTCACATAATTAAAGAACCTGAAAATGCTCAGTAAAATGTAGCATGGATTCTGTACAGATAGTAAAAGCTAATCTAAGTTTTTTGGGGGCACGAACCCGTGTCCCCTGCATTGGCAGGCGGACTCTCAACCACTGCGCCACCAGGGAAGCCCGAAGTACTCATATTTTTACTGAGAATATTAAATTTTTATTGTCAACCTTCTAATTCCTCTATGTTGTAATATAATCACTTCTGTTATTTCTGTACTCTGTTTTTGGCTATTCCTATTGGCAGAAATGTTTGTTGTAGCTTAAGTTTGAGCTTCTTTCTATTCTTTAAATATGAGCAAATAAAGATATTAGATATGAAATACTATTTTGGAAAACACCATAAACTCTAGAACTTGGAAGAACTGTGAATTCTAGAACTATGAAGCTCTGCTGTTTCTTTTCTTTATAGTTCAGATATCTATACCCACCAGGTTTTGTTATATCGTCCCACAGAATTCGCATTTTATTATTCCTTTAGCTATAAACTCAAACCCGCTTTGTCATTTTCAGAAATAAAGGAAACAAGCGTTACATGAGCTGACTTATTAAAGTACACCCAAAGACTAAATTTCTTTGATCTAACGTTTATAGCGTATTATAAAAAGTTTGTTAATTTTTCAAAATTAAGTGATATCCTTAATTTTACCAATCAGAATGAGGGGATGAAGCATAGTAATTTCCTTAATACCTATCATCAGGCTTTGCCTTGTTCTCAGCTCTAATAAGAGTGCTTCTTTTCTTTTTTTGTGGTACGCGGGCCTCTCACTGTTGTGGCCTCTCCCGTTGCGGAGCACAGGCTCCGGATGCACAGGCTCAGCGGCCATGGCTCATGGGCCCAGCCGCTCGCACGGCATGTGGGATCTTCCCGGACCGGGGCACGAACTGCGTCCCCTGCATCGGCTGGCGGACTCTCAACCACTGCGCCACCAGGGAAGCCCCAAGAGTGCTTATTTTCTGTGAGCAAATATTCAATATGTACTATCCTTTCATTTAATCTTGTGAGATAGAATTTATTACCATTTATTCTGTTAAGCTGTGACTTAGTGAATTTAAGTAACTTGGTAAAAAATCACACAGCTAGGACATGGAGATGTTGAAATACAATTATGGGTCTGTCTGTTTCCAAAGACTTACTTCCTAACCAGTAACCATTTTTCCAAAATATAATATTCAGATGATTTATGATGCTTTATAAAAAATAATCTAGAGAGTCAGTTTGGGTGAAGAACCAGAACCTGCATTTTTTCAAAGCCATCATAGGAATTCTGGCATGCCTAGTTTGAGAAACTTTACAATGACCCTTACAAATGGCCTTGCTTGCTCAGTTGCTGGATGCTTTGGTTCCCACCTTTGATAATCTGCTTTCCTCTACTCTCTAGACCCAATCCCTAGCAAAGGCACAAGAAATTAAGAACTAGTGCCCTATAGTGATTAGCACTAAATCAGCACTGAGTCTACCCTGAGCCACTTGTCTCTTTGGGTTAGAGTTACCATCTACTGTGGGTCACAAAAAACTCTGTATTTATTACATGATTTTGCTGGACTGGTATTTCTTTACATAAATTTCAGCTGAGTGTGAAACATTCCACAAGCTCCATTTCAGGGAGCAGACTTATTTTCAGGGCTGTGCCAGTGATTGGATGAGCTACATCCTAAGATATGTCCTGTATCATTAAAAAACAACAACAACAGGGGGCTTCCCTGGTGGCGCAGTGGTTGAGAGTCCGCCTGCCGATGCAAGGAACACGGGTTCGTGCCCCGGTCCGGGAAGATCCCACATGCCGTGGAGTGGCTGGGCCCGTGATCCATGGCTGCTGAGCCTGTGCGTCCGGAGCCTGTGCTCAACGGGAGAGGCCACAACAGTGAGAGGCCCGTGTACCGAAAACAAACAAACAAAACAACAACACAGCAATCCTACCATATAGGAATATACCATATTAACCAATAGTATTAATAATGGGGATTTGGTAGATCTTGCAAAGTTAGATCTATGCCCAGTAGATGAGATTTAGGAGCAGTGTTTTTTGTTTGTTTTGTTGTTGCTTTTAAATCATAACTTATTTCCTTTTTGATAGTTTTTATTGAAGTATAGTTGATTTATAATATTAGTTTTAGGAATACATCATAGTGATTCAATATTTTTGTAGGTGATACTCCACTTAAAGTTATTACAAAATAACATAAATATTTCCCTGTGATGTACAGTATATCCTTGTTGCTTATTTATTTTATGCATAGTAGTTTGTATCTCTTAATCCACTACATCTATCTTGCCCCTCCCTACATCCCTCTACCCACTAGTTTGTTCTCTATATCTGTGAGTCATTTCTGTTTTGTTATATACATTTGTCTTATTTTTTAGATTCCACATATAAGCAATAGCATAGAATGTTTGTCTTTCTCTATCTGACATATTTCACTAAGCATAATATCCTCTAGGTCCATCCACATTGTTGCAAATCACAGAATTTAATTCTTTTTTTATAGATGAGTAATATTCCATTGTGTGTGTGTGTGTGTGTGTGTGTGTGTGTGTATAGATGAGTAATATTCCATTGTCTGTGTGTCTGTTATCCATTCACATGTTGATGGACACTTAGGTTGCTTCATATCTTGGCTGTTATAAATAATGCTGCTATGGGGCTTCCCTGGTGGTGCAGTGGTTGAGAGTCCGCTTGCCGATGCAGGGGACGGGGGTTCGTGCCCCGGTCTGGGAAGATCCCACATGGCGCGCGGAGCGGCTGGGCCCGTGAGCCATGGCCGCTGAGCCTGCGCGTCCGGAGCCTGTGCTCCGCAACGGGAGAGGCCACAGCAGTGAGAGGCCCGCGTACTGAAAAAAAAAAAAAAAAATAATAATGCTGCTATGAACATTAGGGTGCATACATCTTTTTGAATTAGTGTTTTTGGTTTGTTTTGGATAGATAGCCAGGAGTGGAATTGCCGGGTCATATGGTAGTTCTATTTTTAGTTTTTTGAGGAACCTCCATGCTGTTTTCTGTAGTGGCTGCACCAATTTACAATACCACCAAAGGTATTCTAGGGTTCCCATTTCTCCACATCTCTGTCAACATTAGTTGTTTGTAGATGTTTTGATGATAGCCAGTTTGACAGGTGTGAGGTGATGTCTCATCATGATTTTGATTTGCATTTCTCTGATGATTAATGATGTTGAGCATTTTTTTTCAAGTGCCTGTTGGCCATCTATAGATCATCTCTGGAAAAGTTTCTATTCAGGCCTTCTGCCCATTTTTTGATTGGGTAGTTTATTTTTTTGATATGAGTTGTATGAACTATTTATATATTTTAGATATTAACCCCATATCAGACATATTATTAACAAATATTTTCTCCCATGCAGTAGGTTGTCTTTTTGTTTTATCAGTGGTTTCCTTTGCTGTGCAAGAGCTTTTAAGTTTAATTAGGTCCCATTTGTTTATTTTTGCTTTTCTTTGTTTTACATTAGAAGACAGATAAAAAATATTGGTATGATTTATGTTGAAGAGTGTTCTGCCTGTGTTCTCATCTAGGAGTTTTACAGTTACCCATCTTACATTTAGACCTTTAATCCATTTGAAGTATATTTTTGTATATGGTGTGAGCAAATGTTCTAATTTCATTCTTTTACATGTAGCTGTCTGGTTTTCCCACCACCACTTATTGAAGAGACTGTTTTTCTCCATTGAAATTTTTTGCCTCCTTTGTCATGGATTAATTGACCATAAGTGTTGGGTTTATTTCTGGTTCCTCTCTCTTTTCTTCTTGATGAGCCTTCCTAAAGGTTTATCATTTCAAGAAACCAGCTCTTGTTCTCATTGATCTTTTCTGTTTTTTTTTTTTTTTTTTGGTCTCTATTTTATTTATTTCCTCTGTGATTTTATTCCTTCTGCTGATGTTGGGCTTTGTTTTTTCTTCCTTTTCTAATTCCCTTACATGGAAGGTTAAGTTATTTGAGATTTTCCTTGTTTCTTGAGGTAGGCCTGTATCACTATAAACTTTACTTCTAGAACTGCTTTTGATGTATCCCATAGGTTTTGGAATGTTGTGTCTCCATTTTCATTTGTCTTGAGGTAATTTTTGATTTCCTCTTTTATTTCTTCTCAGACCCATTGGTTTTTCAGTAGCACGTTGTATAGGCTCCATATATTTGTGCTTTCCCCATTTTTCTTCCTGTAATGATTTCTTGTTTCATACTATTGTGGTTGGAAAAAATACTTGATATAATTTCTGTTCTCTTAAATTTGTTGAGACTTGTATTATGGCCTATCATGTGATCTATCCTGGAGAATGTTCTGTGTGCGCTTGAAAAGAATGTGTATTTTGTTGTTTGGGGATGGAATGTACTGTAGATATCTATTAAGACCAACTGGTCTATTGTGTCATTTCAGACCACTGTTGCCTTATTGACTTTCTGTCTGATCTCTCCACTGATGTAAGTGGGATGTTAGAGGTCCCTTATTAAATATTATTGTATTATTGTCAGTTTCTCCTTTTATGTATGGTAATATTTGCTGTATATATTTAGGTGCCTCCCGTATTATGTGCATTTAGGAGCAGTGTTTTAGTGACATAAACTTTTTTTTTCTGGACCCCAGACCAAGTGCAGTATTACAGGATTTTTGTTTATTTACTTACATTTTAAAGGAAATATTATTTAATGTAAACATAACGTGTGCATTCTTAGATACTATCTCAAATATTCAAAATCTCTTACAGCCTCTGCTTTGGAGATTCCATAACTATACAATGTACTTTATAACATGTCATTCTTAAGAAATCCATGAAACACCTATTAAAAAAGACAAGAGGTGGGAAAAATAGTATTTCCTTCCCAGAACTTAATTCAAGAGCGAAAATGGCTTGAAAACTAAAATATTTTAACCATGAAATACAGTGGAAAATTTTCAGCCTTACAGACTCTAAAATAAGCTTCTTATTGCTATTTACTTATTGCTGTCTTTCAAATAACCAGAAATTCCATGGGTATTAATTGATCGCCATTTCCTTTGCAGTCCTTTCACCATCTGTTTTTATCATATATTCTGTTGTCTCTCATAGTCTTCTTCTATTATGTATGTCTCTTTTTCTGGCTTATTAACATCAAATCTCAGACCTTGTCAATAGATTGGGATAAGTTCCTGTAGTTTTGTAAATCATTATCTATGACTGATAGTTATATAAAGAAAGGGCTTTATACTTCATTGGTACATTATTACATAATTCTCCAGCAGTGGTTGAGAAAGAGTAATTGAATGAATGACACTCTTTGGTACAGCAGTCTCTAATGATAAAACTTAGGACAAATGCATAGAAAGAAATGTATTTAATTGTCAGAGTTTCTGAGGAACTAAATACCATTCCCCCTACCTTCTTGTTCAGGATATACCAAACACAGAGAAGGATATGGGAAATTTGAGGGTCCTAGCCTCTTGACTAAGGAGTTACTGCCTCTTTTCTTCTTTCATCTTCTCCCACTGCCCCATATATGAAACTTTTCCTGGGAATTTTGTTAAGACGAACAGAAAAAATGAACATGGGAAAATTGCCTATGTCTGCATTATTCTTATGTAGTTGTAACCACTTTGATTTAACATTCTTGCTACTAATTAAATTGGAATAGATTATCTTTACTCTAATAAATTACCTTTAAGTGGTTTATCAGGGTAGATGAAACTAAAACTAATATAAAAATTGAATAATAGGCTGAATAATGGCCTTCCCAACAATGTCCACACTCAATCCCTGGAACCTGTGAATAGGTTGTATTACATGGGAAAAGGGACTTTCCATACCTAATTAAGGTTATTAGTCCTTAAATAGGGCAATTATCTTGCATTATCTAGATGAACTCAATCTAATCACATGAGTATAGAACTCTCTCTGGCTGGAATCAGAGAAGGAGTGATAAACTCCAAGCTTATGAAGGATTTGCAGCACCTTTAATGGTTCTGAAAGATAGGGGCCATATGTAAGGTCTGGAGAGAGGCCTTTATGAACTCATGGAAAGCATGAAAAGGAGTGAAGGCAGCCTCTAGAGTAAAGATTGGCTCCTGGCTGATAGCCATTCAGGAAGCAAGGACCTCATTCCTGCGATTATAAGGAACTGAATTAGGCTAACAGTTTGAATGGGCTTGGAGTTCAGTTCTTTCCCAGAGCTTCCAATGAGGAACACAGTCCTGCTAACACTTTGATTTTAGCCCAGTGAGATCCGTGTCAGACTTCTAACCTGCAGAACTATGAGATAATAAGCATGTGTTGTTTTAAGCTGTGGTAATTTATTATGGCAACAATAGAAAATTAATCCAAATAGTGACTTAATGTGAGTTGTTGACTTGAGCAACTTATTTGCCTTCCCTGTGGCTTCAATTCCCCATTTGTACAATGGGCTTAATAAGAGTATCTAACTCATTGTATTGTTGTCCTATATGACTATTAGTCCGTATACATCATTAAGTCTAATTATATAGGAAGAGACATAATGCCAAAGTTGTTGCCAGAGTACAGTAAAATAAAATAAATGAAGTAAAGGAAGTAAAAATTCATGCTATATAAAATGATCACATTTTCTTAAATTGAATTCAGATGAAAGAGGAAGCATGCATTTACAGATAGACAGTGGTCACAGGTTATATGAGATATGTATTCCTGACAGTGTCTTAATATTTGAAACTAAGTTAAGAAATGGACAGTATTTTGTTACCTAGATAAGGTTGTGCCACAAGCTTGTGATTCAGTCATTCAGGATTCTTCCAAAGTATGCAGTTACCCCCTTTTGGGAGGCATTTAAATTATATAAAAAAATACATAAAGTAAATTTTAGTAATATTATTTCAGATTAATATAATTTGATTGGCATTGAATGCAGCCACACTGCTTATATTGTTTTCTCCAAATGGGTTTGTGCAGAGCCAGGTTGAGCATAGGCAGCATTTACTGACTGCAAGTACTATATGTCAAAGTAGTTTTAAGCCTTGTATCTGGGCATTAAATCCCACTACATAATGGGATTTTTTATACTTAACATAGTTCTGGTTAATTAATGATATATGTGAATTATTGATTAGTTCTTCAACTCACATGAATTTGTTATGTAGAAGCCTTGATTAATACATCCATGAAAAGAAGACCTAAAGATATTATCTTTATGCAAATTGGCATAGTAGCTCTAAAAATCTTTAAATGTTATTAGTGTTTCATTTTCTACTTATATCTGCTGATAAGAATGAAAACTCAATTAGACTTCTGAATATATATCCATGTATACACACACACAGACCCAGACACACACATGTATATAACCTCAGGGAGGAGTAGAAAGCTGTTCTCAGGAATTTATTCACAAATTTTCCGATGTAACGAAATCATGCAGAAAGGAAAGCACCTAACACTAAATTACCAATGCTGTTTGATAAGCATTCACATAGTACTTTTTTTAAAATCAAGGATATTCTCCTTTGCCCCCAAATCCATTTCTGGTACCAACTATAAAAGGATTGAGATGTTTTTACCACGATCCTGATCAAAGAGTAACGTGTAAGGATGAGCATTGCTTTTTTCCTGAAAAGAGGGAAAAAAGATGCCAGTCTTAAGCAATGTGACATTAAATTTAATACCAAAGTCATTCTAATGACACTATTGAAAGAAATTTGATTTTTGTTATATCATGGCCATTTTATCATTGTTGACCATTTTAGAACTGATAGATGATACATACTAGATCTGTCCAGTAATGTAAGCAAAGTTCTAAAAAGAAAACAAAATTGTGAAAAGCAAAAGGTTATTATAAGGTATAAATAAGAAAGGAAAATAGCCCAAAATATCAATTGGATTTTGAGATTTGTATAAAAAGCCATCAAGCAGTGGGTGTCCATGTGACTTGCCATTTGTGCTTATATTGATTAATTGCAAGATAAATTAAATGTGAGCATTTTACGTACAGAAAGGAAAATGCTGTTAACCTTCTGCAGACAACTTTATAAAGCTGTTTTTAGATGTGTAAATCTTGCTGAAATTAAAGGACAGAAAGTGTACGTTACACATCTTTTTATTTTTAAGAGATAATGATTCAAATCTGACCCAAATCCATTTTATGACTTGGGAGAGAGTTAGCAATGCTTATATGAACCTGTCGTCCAGGTGATAGTGATGAGTGGGTATACAGTGGCACTTCCCAAGAGAAAGAAGGGGTTATTATACAAAAAAGTAAAATAACTGAATGGGGCACTATTTTCTAAAATGGGCCATTTAGGGAATCTTTTTATGAATAATATTAAATGTCCAATCTGCATCAGTTTACAATGCAACAAACCAACCACCTCCTTAAAATATATACCCTCTACTTTCCTACTTGTTTCATTATCTTCATAAAAAGTACATTTGTCATTATGGACAAGGACCGTAAAAAGCAGAGTTCCTATACAGAAAATAAATACATGTGGGGGAGAGAGCACAAACAAAGAATCAAAAGGTCAAAACACCAGTCAAAATACTGAAGAAAAACTATATAGGTTGGCCTAAGCAATTGAAGAAAATTGGAGGGTGTTAAATAGTGGAGAAAAATGTCTGTGGGGGGAGTACAGTGAAGAATGTTTATACTAGAGCCTACCTTATTCAAATTGAGTAATGAAAGATAGAGAACCTCCTTGTGATACATGGTTATGAGTCCTTAGAAGTAAATGTGCCTTTTAGGGGTCAAACTAATTTTTAGATGACATATGATCAAACAGTTGAAAAAATACATTATTTCTGTAACTGATGACATTATAGCCAAAATGAGGAAATACAATCTAAAAAATCAAAAGCTATATATAAATTTGTTTTAATTTATGTTAATTTATTCATATTAGATTATGATTTGCAGGGCACTAACTGGAATAGACAACTAGTGGTTGCAACAGAGGTTCATTATGCCATATGCTGAGAGATCTATTATCTATTTTAATGAAGTCCAAAGTCTTGGTAAAGCTACTCTCTAGTAAATTTAATAAAAGCATGTAACAGGTATAAGTGTAGGAAATACTTTCATGGTAAACAGTTACATAAACCCCATGTGGCTCTGCATTTCTTCTACCTTTTGACCAGAATGTCCATATCATAAGGGAAAATAATACTGTCTTTGGAATCCAAGTTCACATATTACCCTATCAGGGAGTACTTCCAATATACTTAGACAGCAATAATCTGTCTTCTGTGTTTCTGCATGCCACATTATATTACCCCATTCCAATAATCTTCACATAGCATTATATATATATATCTATATATATCTATATCTATATATATATCTTTTTTATTAGATTGTATATTCCATGAAGGAAGATTTTATTCACTTTGCATTCTTACTTTTTATGCCTAAGATATAATGAAAGCTCAAAAAATGTAGATGACACAACTGGATGTAGTTCCTGGACTTAGAATTTTGAGTTTGAAATAGATTATGACTTAATTGTTTTTCAGCACTGTTTTGCCTTTCTGTGTTTCATAATTGATGTAGTGCATGAAAAATGCTTACTGCAGTGACTGGCACAGAGCAACATATTAAATAATCAAACTCATGTTAAGTCTCTGTTTTAAGTAATTCTCCATCCCTCTCCTTCAAACACCCAGATCTTCCTACTCTGATACTGAAATCTGAGCCTGATCTCAAAGCATAGATAGGTGATATTAGCATTTGTAAGAAAGAGTTATGCTGTTGGAATGAAGTTAGTACAAAGTCATCAAACTCTCAATCATTGGAAGACTTTCCTCCCTCCCTCTCTCTTCAAAAATATATCTCCTGGCTTGCATATATTTACAGTGTAATAGAAGAGAAACATGGGATTTTCTATAATAAATATAAGCATAAAATACTGAAATAATACAAAACAAAGACAAGTTAATCCTGCCTGGAATGCAAAGGAAAGCATTGCAGAGTTAGATTTAAGCAAATCCTTGAAAGATGAGTAGGCAAGTGAATAAACAATGTTTAAGCAAAAAGTGCAGAGGCAAGAAATTTCGTGGATTAGGTAGAAAATCATGATAAAATCTGAATCACAAAATCACAGGGGTGGTGGAGGGCAGGATGTGAGGGACATAACGCCTCCAAAGTTGAATAGGACCATATTGCTAGGGTGTTATGTTAAGGAGCAGTCTGGTGTTGACAAAGCCTACATGAAGAGATTTGTATTTTAGAACAGTAAGTAAAGGAAAAAACTGATTTCTGGGGGAAGAGAATGGTTGCATATCTGTTGTAATAGTGTATGCGTAATATGATGGGGGCAAGTAATCATGAGAATAGAGCACAGTAGAGAGATTTGAGAACCATATTGTAGAGTACTGCAAAATTTAGAGGGGACACAGTCCAGAAGAAAGCCCTCACTTATGATACCATTTGCAAGTTCAGGGTACCAAAACATCCTCAGGTTCAAAATCTCAAACAACTCACTGAAGGTTATTACACTCATGGTTATGATTATTACAGAGAAAGGGTTTAGATTCAAATTGGCCAAGGAAAGAGATTCATGGGGCAGAAGACAGGAGGTTCCAAACATGGAGCTTCCAGGTGTCCTCTCCCCATTGCAGTCATGGAAAATGTTGGCTTCTAACAACAGTGTGTGACAGTACTTACAGAGTATTGCCAAGTGGGAAGCTCATCCAAGCTTTGGTGGCTTTATTACATAGGCAGACTGAAGCCACTGTGGCTGATCTCATTCTGTAGCCTTTCTGGAGGTTGAGCTGACACCATGTGACCCCAAAACCCCACTATAAATGCCAGAACTCACCCTAAAGACACTTTTATCAGGGCTTAGAGATTATGGGAGCAGAAGCTGAAGGCAAAGGCCAGACCTCTCTTTGAGAACGGGTAAGTTCTTTACTACACAAGTATCAACAGGATGTGGTTTTAATGGTGGGTAACTGAATATTTGAATAGTGGAAGGATAACTGAATAATCCAACAGGATTTTCTGTTCCTAGCTTCTGTCAGACACTAGTTACCTTCTTAAACAACAAATAGAAGGAAAATCTAAGAGACTATTAAGGTGGAGATAATAAGATGGTTTTAGAATTTAATGAAGTCCAATGTTTGCAAAAATTTACAGACTTGAGTTTGTGATTTTTATTGGATAGAGAATATGAGTGGCAAAATAGGAAAATGAGACCAATGAGAGAGAGAGAGGAGAGAGAGTAGGGGTGTGGGAGTGGAGAGAATTGAGTCACCACTATAAAATAGAAACTGATTGTCTTATTTACTTTATGACTTGGCATACATTATTAATATTAAGAACAATTAATGATAATACAGTCTTCTAATTCATCTATATCTAATAGCAAATAGCATAAATTTATTACTCCATGCTACATATGTGAACAAGTAGTATCATTTTTCAATCATAAAGAGATCCTCTATTATCTATATTGTTTATTAGTCAGAGAGATGCTTAAAAAATACACATTATCACCAATTTTTAAATTTTAGTCCAGTTACCTTAAATGTATCATACTTAGCTAAAAAGCTTAATTCTTACTTTTAAGGTGCTGTGACAGTATTTGAATACATATTGGGAAAAAAGATGTAGCAATATCAAGTCTATTAATTAAAGTCCAGATAAATTAATAGATAAATATTATTTTAAGATAAGTGGATAGGTAAAAAAGAGAGAAAACCAGCCATGTTCTTTGAAATTTATTGTAAGATGCACAATTTTGTTTTTGGCATCTTTATTGGAGTATAATTGCTTTACAGTGGTGTGTTAGTTTCTGCTTTATAACAAAGTGAATCAGCTACACATATACATATATCCCCATATCTCCTCCCTCTTGCGTCTCCCTCACACCCTCCCTATCCCACCCCTCTAGGTGGTCACAAAGTTCTGAGCTGATTTCCCTGTGCTATGAAGCTGCTTCCCACTAGCTATCTATTTTACATTTGGTAGTGTATATATGTCCATACCACTCTCTCACTTCGTCCCCACTTACCCTTCCTCCTCCCCGTGTCCTCAAGTCCATTCTTTACATCTGTGTCTTTTATTTCTGTCCTGCCCCTAGGTTCTTCAGAACCATTTTTTAAAAATATATATTCCACATATATGTGTTAGCATACGGTACTTGTTTTTCTCTTTCTGACTTACTCCACTCTGTAGGACATACTCTAGGTCCATCCACCTGACTACAAATAACTCAATTTCGTTTCTTTTTATGGCTGAGTAATATTCCATTGTATATATGTGCCACATCTTCTTTATCCATCCATTTGTCGATGGACACTTAGGTTGCTTCCATGTCCTGGCTATTGTAAATAAAGCTGCAGTGAACATTGTGGTACATGACTCTTTTTGAAGGGAACCCTCTTGTACTGTTGGTGGGAATGTAAATTGATACAGCCACTATGGAGAACAGTATGGAGGTTCTTTAAAAAACTAAAAATAGAACTACCATATGACCCAGCAATCCCACTACTGGGTATATACCCTGAGAAAACCATAATTCAAAAAGAGTCATGTACCAAAATGTTCATTGCAGCTCTATTTACAATAGCCAGGACATGGAAGCACCCTAAATGTCCATCAACAGATGAATGGATGTGGTACATATATACAATGGAATATTACTCAGCCATAAAAGGGAACAAAATTGGGTCATTTGTAGAGACGTGGATGGACCTAGAGTCTGTCATACGGAGTGAAGTAAGTCAGAAAGAGAAAAACAAATATCATATACTAATGCATATATGTGGAATCTAGAAATATGGTACAGGTAAACCTTTTTGCAGGGCAGGAATAGAGACACAGACATAGAGAACAAACATGTGGACATGGGGGGAAGAGGGTTGGGATAAATTGAGAGATTGGGATTGACATAAATACACTACCATGTGTAAAACAGATAGCTAGTGGGAACCTGTTGTAAAGCACAGGGAAGCTCAGCTTGGTGCTCTGTGGTGACCTAGATGGGTGGGATGGGGGTGGGGTGGAAAGGAGGTCCAAGAGGGAGAGGATATCTGTATACATATAGCTGATTCACTTCATTGTACAGCAGAAACTAACACAACATTGTAAAGCAACTATACCCCAATCAAAAAAACTGATTCCATCATGAAACCGGTTAATATGTCAATTAAGACTACTGTTAAAGGAACAGAGCTCAGGGCAAACACTACCCTAGCCTCTTTTTCCTTTTTACTGTTATTTCTTGTTCTGAGTTCTGAGGTAATAAGAAAACATAGTAACTTCCCAACTATGTAAACCGCAAGGTGTTTGTGATTCACAACATAGTATAGTACTCTTAAAAAAATAAAAGCACTTCATGGACAATGGGGAAGAAATCAATACATGTGTCAATGTACAAAGGCCTAAGGTCAAACCTCCCAACTGGAAGGTGCAGGATTTTATAAGCACTTTAGGAATTCCTTTTAGTAGAATATTGCCTAGATGTTACTATTGATTTTCTAAAGAGGACTTTAGGAGCCCTGATGGTCTGGAATACAATCCTCCAATTTTCCTAAATTCATGCTAGGTTTCTTTTCTTCCTCTTTCCACTGTAATTTGAGTTTATTGACTTCCAATTCTATTCTTCATCCTCCTGAATGAGGGCTTGACCCTCTTTAGCAGAATGAGGGATCTGAGAGAACAGCCTAATCAACAGGCTACAATGTTTGCTCCAATCCCCAGACAATTCACAAAGGCTATCAGGAGAGTAATTTCCGTGCTTTCTCAGAACAGGTTTCTTTTCCTGTAACAGTTTCAACAGGCAAAGTGAGGTCACAAGAATACATAAAACAGCTTGGTTAATTTGAAAAGACTGTTCAAATAAGTGGAAGAAATAATACACTTGTATTGCACCCAAGAAGTTCTCATCATGTACAGGTGCTCAGTATAATTTCTTTTGCTAAATTTTAGGTCCATCCACTGTGATCCAATCCTTGGTCAACCTCACAAATCCCCCTCAAATTCCTGTCCAGATCTTCAATCAGGGTGGAGTTGGCTGAATCACAAGATAATGAACTGCTAATTACTCTTTTCTAAATGGATCCACCTGTTACTTATCACATTATAATATTGTTAGCATCTAGGAGGGGCCCTGTAACCTGAACACTGAGAAGTGGTGCTGTGTAGTTTGGTCAGTGTCCAGAACATTTTTCATCTTGGCTGGGCTCCTACTGTGACCTTAGGCCACCTCACAGTTATGACCAGAGACATATAAATGTAATATGACCTTATAATCTTGATTCTGAAAGTCAGTTGGGTAAATTTTTCCTCTTTGTCTTACTGATCAGGGCAACTTAACAAAAAACTGAAAGCATTTTCAGACACTCGTAGAACATGATTTTATCCACAGTTTGCAAGGCTTTTTATAGATATAAAATTATAAGGTATAATTATATATGTATTATAGGGAAGGAAAATTAATTTTCCCTTACCTTTCTGAGTTCTTTGCTGAGACCTATGTAATAAAAGACAGATTAACAAAAGAAAAACAAACAAGATTATTAATATGTATACTTCATGTATGCATCGGAAACACCCAGGAAAAATGAGTAACTCAAAGATGTGGCTTTAGAATTTAGGATTACATACCAAATTAATAGGGAGAGGGGAGGAGGCATGTAGGTCTTTTAGGGGAGATTAAATGGCTTTTAGAAAAGATGAATGGGCCTTTAGAAGGATAGATGGGAGGTATGATAGTTTGTGACAAAGTTGTCTGGGTGTGGTGTCCACTTGTAGACTCTTCTCTCATTTTACAAAGTAATACTTCTGAGATTTCCTCTGATATGTAATATAGTATAATCAATAACTCTTCAGTCTGATTTTCATTCTGTATACTATTATTGTTAGTTATTGACAGATGAATAAAATCACTTTGCCGTTCACTTTCTTGTATCTGGGCACAGCAGAGTGATGTATGTGATGCTACTCAAGTCAAAGGCAAGGGGTTGCTTAAACCATCATTGATATGGGCATGCAGATGAGTCTGAACCATTTATTAATCTGGGTAAACTATATAAGAAATGGCTAACTGTACTGATGTGTTCTTTCTTACCATTATTTATTACTCCTATTAATTACTTATATGGAGTTACATATAGACTATAAAATTTCTATGTGGAATCTAGAATATTAGATCCAAAAAGGACTTTGTAATAAGGTCTAGTTCAACCCTTTCCCCTTATAAATGAGAGAACAGATTTTCTCTCATAGTGGATTTTCTCGGTCTGTGTGATGAGAACAAAGAAGGTGGTGACTAATTGAAGTAGTTTCGCTTTGCTTGATGAAAGTAGATAAAAGTGATAAAATGTGGCCAGGATTGTTAAAATTCTCAGTTCTTATGAAAGTACTAGTTTAAAAGGCCCAGGAAGGAAGACATGTGACTCTCTGATTTATCTTTATGACCATAGTACCTGGCCTAGCACAGAGTAAAGGATAATCAATTTTGTTTAAAAAAAAAAATTAGTTGGCCTTAGCATATGTTTATTACTAGGTTTGGATGCAAGTACTATTCAAGAGAATGTTTGGGAGTGGCCAGGATAGTGGAGTTGGAAGACCCTGAGCTCCCCTCCTCCCCTGAGCACCCTGAAGTTCCAACTGTTTACAGAGCAATTATCAATGAGAATGACCTGAAGGCTAACAGGAAAAAATCTTCTATAACTAAAGATATAAAGAAGATAACAAGAAGATTAGGAGGGGTGGAGATATGATATAGTCAATACCTATACCTCAGTAGACCACCCACAGGCAGGAGGATAATCACAATTGCAGAGGTTCTCCCCAAGGAGCAAGGGTTTCAAGCCCTACACTGGGCTCACCAGACAGTGGGTCCTGCTCTGGGAAGGTGAGCTCCCAGAATGTTTGGTTTTGAAGGCCAGTAAGGCTTATTTGAAGGAGAGCCAGAGGGCTGTCAGAAAAGAGATCCACTCTTAAAGGGTATACACAAAATCTCATATGCTCTGAGCCCCAGGGCAGTAGCAGTACTTTGAAAGGAGCCTGGGTCAGACCCACTTGATCTTGGAGAACCTCCAAAGAGGCAAGATGCAACTTGGACGTCCCCTGGGGACATAGATGCTGGCAGTAGCCATTTTGGGGAGCTCATTTTACCACGAGGACACTAGTGCTGGCAAGCACCCTTTTGGAATTCTCTCTCTGGCTTATTAGTGGTGGGACCTGGTCCCAACCACCAGCTGGTCGAGTGAGGACACAGCCTACTCACCAGCAGGCCTGCTGCTGTAGGAACTCCTGAGCTCTTAACCTCACCCACCAGTGGACCAGCTGAAAACTTGGGACAACCTGCATCCTGGCCCCACTCACCAGTAGGTTGACACCAGATTCAGGGCCCCTGGGCAGTGCAGCCAGAGACCCCAGGATCTGGCTCCACCCACTAGTAGGCTGTCACTAATGCCAGGACCCTGCCTTACCCACCAGTGTGTGGCCATCAACCCTGGGATACTGTGGGCCCTGGCCCACCCACCAGCTGGTTAACACCAGCTCCAGGGCACCATATACCCTGCAGGCAACTGTCAGAAAGGTGCCACACCCACCAGCAGGCTGACACTAGCTTGGGGATCCACAGCACCACTGCCATCCACCCTGAGAACCAGCCCTACCAACCAGAGAACAGAGCCAAGACCTGGACTCCTTGGGTCATGCAGCCAGTATTCCAAGACCCAGCTTTGCTCACCAGTGGCCAGCAACCTCTGCACTAGACAAGGCCTGGCAACCAACCAGACTGGGGGCCAGCCATGCCTACCAGTGTGCCCAGCATTAGCCAACTCACCACAGCAGAAGGGCTCACACAGCCCATATAGAGAATATTCCCTAGAGCATATAGCTCTAGTGACCAGAGGGGAATGCACTGCTGGGTTCCATAACACATCTCCTACATGAGGCTGCTTCTCCAAGATCAGGAAAATTAACCAACCAACCATATATACAGAAATAAAAATAGAGAAAGGCAAAATGAGGCAACAAAGGACTGTGTTCCAAACAAAGAACTAAGATAGAACCCCAGAAGAAATAATGAAAGTGAAGAAAAGCAGTTTACTGGACAAAGAGTTCAAAATAATGATCATAAAGTTGCTCAAAGAACTCAGGAGAAGATTGGATGAACAGAGTGAGAAGTTAGAAGTTTCTAACAAGAGTTAGAAAATATAAAGAACAACCAAACAGCTGAATAATACAATAACTGAAACAAAAAATACACTAGAAGGAGTCAACAGTATTTTAGATGGTTCAGAGGAACAGATCAGTGAACTGGCAGACAAAGTAGTGGACACCACTTAAGCTGAACAGAAAAAAGAATTTAAAAAGTGAGAACAGTTTAAGAGACGTCAAGCACACTAACATCCATATTATAGGGGTCTCATAATGAGAAAAGAGAGAGAAAAGGGTAAACAACATATATGAAGATGCAATAGCTGAAAACTTCCCTAACTTAGGAAAGGAAACACACATCCACATCCAGAAGGCACAGAGAGTACCAAAAAGATCAACCCAAAGAGGACCACACCAAGACACATTATAATTAAAATGGCAAAAATTAAAGCTAAAGGGAGAATATTTAAGTAACAAGGGAAAACCTACAAGTTCCATAGAAGGGAATTCCCATAAAGCTATCAGCTGACTTTTCAGCAGAAATTCTGTGGGCCAGAAGGAAGTGGCATAATATGTTTAAAGTGATGAAAGGGAAAAGCCTACAAGGAATACTCAACCTGGCAAGGTGATTATTCACATTTGAGAGATAAACAGTTTTAGAGGCAAGCAACAGCTAAAAGAGTTTACCGTTAAAGTTGCTTTACAAGAAACATTAAAGGAACTCCTCTAAATAGGAAAAAAAAGCCAGAACTAGGAATATGAAAACTACAAAATGAAAAAAATCTCATTGGTAAAGACAAGCATACAGTAAAGGTAGTAGATGAAATACTTATAAAGCTGATATGAAGGCTAAAAGACAAAAAGCAAAATAATCTATATCCACAATAGGTAGTTAAGGGATACACAAATTAAAATGATGTAAAAAATGAAGTAAAAATCATTAAATGCGGCAGGGGTGGTAAAAATGCAGGGTTGTTAAAACTCATTTGAATTTCAGAGATCAGCAGTTTAAAATAATCAGATAGATTGATTGATTTAGGTTGTTATATATAAACCTCATGTTAAGCACAAACTAAGAATCCATTATGGATACACACAAGAAAAGGAGAAAGGAGTCCAAGCATAACACTAATGATAGTCATCAAATCACAGGGAAGGAAGCAGAAGACAAAATGAACAAATAAACATAACAAAGCAGAAACAGAGTCATAGATACGGAGAAGAAACAGGTGGTTGCCAGAGGGGTAGAGGGGTTGGGGCCGGGAAGGGAGGAGAGGAATAGGTGAGGGAGATTAAGAGATACAAACTTTCAGTTACAAAATAAATGAGTCACAGGTATAGAATATACAGTGGGGAATATAGTCAAATAATTATGTAATATCTCTGTATGGTGATAGATAACTAGACTTATCATAGGTGATCATATTGAAAAGCATAGAAATATAAAATCACTATGTTGTGTTACAGGAACTAACATAGCATTGTGGGTCAATTATACTTCAAAAACAAACTCATAGAAAAAGAGATCAGATTTGTGATTACCAGAGGCAGGGGGTGGTGGGAGAGGGAACTGGATGAAGGCAGTTAAAAGAAACAAACTTCCGATTATAAAATACATAAGTCCTAGGGATGTAATGTACAACACAATAAATATAATTAACTCTGCTATATGTTATATATGAAAATTGTTAAGAGGGTAAATCCTAGGAGTTCTCAGCACAAGGAAAAATTTTTTTCTCTTTCTTTAATTTTGTATCTATATGAGAGGATGGATATTCACTAAACTTACTGTGGTAATCATATAAGGATGTATGTAAGTCAAATAATTATGCTGCACACCTTAACCTGATACAGTGCTGTATGTCAATTACATCTCAATTAAACTGGAAGAAAATAAAGGAAAGTGTTCTATTTATTATCAATACATACATTCCATTTTAAAAATTAAGATATCATAACAACTATTTGAGATACAGTTGATTAATTTTTTAATGAGGGTTTTGAATCTCCAAGTGGTTAGAGAATCTGGTAAGATTCATGACTGAATTACAGGCTTACTGGCCAAAATTTGACTGTCAGGAAATTTATTTGTTTTCCAGTATATATCAGGAACTCAAAATGATTTGTATACTACTGTGTAAAAAAATAAATTAATTCATGCATTTAATCCACAGTATGAATGTCCACTTTTTATATCTGAAATTCTGATTGTTCCTTGCTGGTATATAAAAGAACAATTGATTTTTGTGTATTAACGTTATACTTTGTAATCAAGCTATACTCACTTATTACTACTTCCAGGATTTTCTACTCCTCCTGTTCCTGTTCCTTTTCCTCCTTCTCCTTTTTCTATTTGTTGTTGTTCCCCTTCTCCTTTTTCTTTTTCTTCTTCTTCTTGGTGATGACTCTTTGAGATTTTCTACAAAGGCAGGCATGTGCTCTGTGAATAACAAGCTTCATCTTTTCTTTTCAATCTGTATACCTTTTATTTCCTTTTCTTATCTTATTGTGCTTGCTAGAACTTCCAAAACAATGTTGAATAGGAGATGTGAAAGAGAATATCCTTGCCTTGTTCCTGATCTTAGAAAACATCCAGCTTCTCATTGTATGTGTGTTGAAGGTTTTTGTAGATATTCTGTATCAAGTTGAGGAAGTTATACTTTTTTTCTCATTTGTGAAGTAAGAGTTTTTATCCTGAGTGGGTGTTTAATTTTGTCAAATATCTTTCAGTGTCAGTTGATATTACCACATGGTTTGCTTTTGTAGCCTTTTATGTGGTGGGTTACCTTGATTGATTTATGAATGTTGAATCAGGCTTGCATACCTGGAATAAATCACACTTGATAGAGATGCATATTGTTTTCATATGTTGGATTTGATTTAGTAATTCTTTTTCTAAGGTTTTTGCATCTCTTTTCATGAAAGACATTAGCTTCACATTCCTCTCATGTCTTCTTTTTGGTCTCCTCTGTTGATTTTGGGCTTCCCTAAGTACTCCTCCTTAGAGAGAGCTTGTATCTTGCAGCTATTTTAGTTGTAATCAACTATTTTTATAGTAATTTTTATTTTATTTATTTTTGGCTGCATTGGGTCTTTGTTGCTGTGCGCGGGCTTTCTCTAGTTGCAGCGAGTGGAGGCTACTCTTCATTGCAGTGCATGGGCTTCTCAATGTGGTGGCTTCTCTTGTTGCAGAGCATGGGCTTTAGGTGGGCGGGCTTCAGTAGTTGTGGCACGTGGGCTCAATAGTTGTTGCTCGCAGGCTCTAGAGCGCAGGCTCAGTAGTTGTGGTGCACGGGCTTAGTTGCTCCATGGCATGTGGGATCTTCCCAGACCAGGGCTCAAACCTGTGTCCCCTGCATTGGCAGATGGATTCTTAACCACTGAACCACCAGGGAAGCCCATATAGTAATTTTTATAATCCTGTTTTGTGGTGGTAAGGTATTGGAGAAGGGAAGCATTCTGTAATTTTATGATTAAATGTAGAGATCTGGAATGTGATCTTTACACGTGTTACTCTTATGGTTTAGCTTGTTTATCTTCTCTTTAAGCAAAATAAAAAGGATAGATGATGCTGCACTGATGAGGATGCACTTCTCCATTTGGGATATTCCCTGGAAAGCCTTTACCCTGGAATGTAGGCCTTTTATAGAGAGACATTTCTGGGCATATTTCACAACGAATACTCTTTTGCTACTCCTGCTATATCTATAATATGGTCTTTCTTGGATCTTTACAGTGATAACCTGCAGTGAGAACCTGGTGGGCTTCCTGGGGGTAAAGCTCATGAAAGTATGGGGAACTTTCTGAGCCTGCAATCCCTTAGGAGTTTCTCACTCTCACACTAGTCCATATTCAGCCTCCAGCAATTCATTAAAATTACCATTTAAGTGTATTTACCAATTTATGTCTCCGGTGAGTTCTGCTCTAGGTAAGGAGATCTTGGTTGAGATTCTCTAGATTCATCTATCTTTCCAGGTTTTAGTGTGGCAGTTTACACTGCAACTTTAGTTCTTTAATGGGTCCAAGAATAGTTGTGAGATGTGTGAGATGAAAGAGAGGAACTTAAGGTAACTTTAGGTTTGGGATTTGAGAAACTGGATGAAACTGGGGAAAATTGGGACTGACAATCATCAGCATGGAGAGAAGAATATCAGGGGTGTGTTGTAGACATGTTAATTTGAGATGTCTGTTATACATCCATATGAAGGTACTGTGTATGCAATTGAGTATGTAAGTCTGAAATTCAGGGAAGAGGGTAGAGCTGGAAATGCTAATTTAGTAGCCATAAATTTAGAGATAGCTTCAGAAAAAAAAAAATCCATGGACGGGCTTCCCTTGTGGTGCAGTGGTTAAGAGTCTGCCTGCCAATGCAGGGGACACAGGTTTGAGCCCTGGTGTGGGAAGATCCCACATGCTGAGGAGCAACTAAGCCTGTGTGCCACAACTAGTAAGCCTGTGCACCACAACTACTGAGCCTGTGCTCTAGAGCCCGCGAGCCACAACTACTGAAGCCTGCGAGCCTAGAGCCCGTGCTCTGCAGCAAGAGAAGCCACCACAATGAGAAGCCCATGCACCACAAAGAAGAGTAGCCCCCGCTCGCCACAGCTAGAGAAAGCTGCACACAGCAACAAAGAACCAAAGCAGAAAAAAAAAAAGAAAAGAAAAAATCCATGGAGGAAGTCTTCTTTGATATATACAGAAACAATGTTAAAATAAATCGTACCTTTCCTTTGAGAGAAAAAAAAGAAAAAGAAGCTCATCACGGTAGCAGAAATCATTTAATGTGCAGGAGTCTATACTGTAAAACAAACGGGAAGTTATAAACCTCAAAGTATAGCTCAATGCTGGATAAAGGGTTTCAGGAAGGATTTTCTTCCCTTTTGTGAGTATGTGCTATCTATCTTCTTCCACAAAGAACATATTCCAGGGAACGTCATTTCCACTCAATTATATTAGAATAGAAGAAGGGGCAAACAGGGAATTGAAATGCATGCACTTTAGAAAAGGCACATAAAGCAGAACAATTTTTAACTTTAAAAGAGCAATTCTCATCTGTGGCGCTAATGTTTATTCAATAATTTCCATTTTTACATCCTGCAAGACTGAGGTCACCTTATTTGAAAAGATTAGGAAATAAAGGAAAATACAATATCAAGAGACTAAGTATATCTATTGAAACCAGAAGAGGAAAACACAGGGAAATGCAAAAAGGACCTTTAAAAGTCATTTTCTTTCTATGCGGTTTTTTTCTTTTTAATGGAATTCATCCTTTACAAGAGCTCTTTTGTTTGGCCTACATATCTGAATCGTGGTAAAGTAATTCTAAGTTCTAGGAGGTTCAAGTTGCCATAATTTCTGACTTGATTTTTTGATTTTTCTGCCATGTCTGGAATTATCTTGATGCTCTAGACCAGCTACTTTTCTTGCCTGTATAATTGTGCTATAGTCCACAGTGGGTCTTGACCAACTTAAGTGAGTTTAAGAAAAGGGAAAAAGATTCTTTCTGATTATGAGGAGTAGTCATAGGAGAAATTCTAATATCTAAGATGTCCAGGATTTGGGGTGTGTGATGAATAAAGGGTCAGTGATCTGAAGAGTTGTAATATTATTTTGCTTCACTCTAAATAATGTGAAATGAGGAAAACCCAATTTTATGGGTATATTCCCTTGTGCTCCCAGCCCTGGAATCTTAAACTGCACAAAGAGAATCAGCCCTGGATATTCACCAGCCCCCTCACCATTTCACCCACATTTCTACAAAATCCATATACAGTACATATATAGTCAGGAGAGACAAAGGAGAAAATTACAGAGACATGTATGTAGTTTGCCTCACTTCAGTCTAAATGGTGGTCTGTGAGAATAATTTTTGGGAATTACAGATTTACAGGATTCCTAGGTTGTGGTTCAGAGCCATGCTCTATATAGATCCAGAATCTGTTTTATTCCTTACTTTCTATTTTGTGAATTTTTGTTATTAGAAGCATCCCTTTTGCTTATAGGTTGCTGATGGTAAATTTTTAACTGATTTTACTCTTATTTGTTATTTTTTTTAGATATTACAATGTTAGATTCTGCGGGGTTTTTTTTTTTATCACTCTGCCATGTTTAGTCTTTTTTTCTCTTGCAACTGTCTGTGAAGATAACAGTTGCTGTAAAACAAATGTCAGAAAATAGAAGTCCTTGAAACTGCAATACTGGAAAGTAAGGTGCTGTAGAAGAAAGTATAGTGGCTTTAGAGTCAGCCAGGTTTGAATTCCAGACTTTTCTAAATATATGACTGTGTGACTTTGGCAAATAACTGAAACTTTCTGAGCACAAACTTTCTCAAAGTGTTTATAAAACAACCAAATGAATTATGTATGGCATCTAGCGCAGTGATGGAGACATTAAGTTTCAAAAAAATGTAAATACTATATAATTACTATGTAAATACATTATATTTAGCTTTGCCATCATTCTATCATTGTTTTACCATGTGAATAATGAGATGGGGTATTCAACTCACTTTAAAGGTTTAAAAGAACTTCAAACGAACACCAAGCTAGAAACTGACATTTTTTTTTAACATCTTTATTGGAGTATAATTGGTTTACAATGGTGTGTTAGTTTCTGCTGTATAACAAAGTGAATCAGCTGTACGTATATCCCCATATCTCTTTGCTCTTGCGTCTGCCTCCCAACCTCCCTATCCCACCCCGCTAGGTAGACACAAAGCACCTAGCTGATCTCCCTGTGCCATGTGGCTGCTTCCCACTAGCTATCTATTTTACATTTGGTAGTGTATATACTGACATCTATTTTAATAAAGATCAGCTTTCTATTCCTATCAGATATTTTCTACACTGCCTCACTTCAACTCAATCTCATCTGTAATTGCAGTTGTAGCTGCAGAGGACATAGTCGATCTAGGCTTTGGCTAATATAGTAACTATGACAGTTGATACATAGTTACCAATCAGTAGAATATTTTCCCTTCAATCCCCACTATTAAGCAAAATTAATCTAATCCCTTATTACATGAGAAGGACAACAGTAAACACTTACTGTCTTGCCCCAGGCTGTGTTACTGTTATGATTTTGGTCACAATATTGTCTACAAGAGGATAACATTAAATTAATTGGTTCTAGTGATTTGGCAATCTCTTATAGATAGACGCATGACTGAATTTGGGAGAAAAATACTACGGTAAGTTTAAAGTCCTGCCTCATCAAAAAAGTATTTAGGGATTCAGTGTTTTGAAGCATTATCAGGACATTCCCTTAAAGGTAAAGAGCAAGTGCTGCATCTTGAACCTCTACAAAGGAAGCATAATTCTTAGTAGGTTTCTTTGGATTGGGAAATAATAAATACTGTATTTGGGTATACTACTGAAAACCATTAGATGATGCAGAAAGGTATTACTTTTGAGTGGGACCTAGATCAGGTCCAGAATACAGTATCAGCTGTTCTTGACTTAAAACATATTACTCACAACATCTAAATTACTCACTATCTTGTTACACATATCCATGTTGGATATGGTAGCTTTGTGGAGTCTGCCATGCCTCAAAAGGTTTGCAGAGCAAGGCCACATCATTTGTAACAGAAAACTACTTACCATTTGCAGAATAGTTCTCTTGGTGAGCTACTGGACCCTAGTAGCCTTCTGAAGTTCTGATCATGTTACATTCAAACAAAGCTGCATGTAAAATGTTAGGAAACACAGATACTCTAGGATTTAAGGGCATGCAGTTACAATAACAATTTTTTGTACAATAGAAATTGTCCATTTTGTATTAGGCTAAGCAGATAACATGTTAACAAAGATGTTACATGACTAGATGGTGTAGATTCTCATATAACCTACCTTTTTTTTGTACTGATGCCTTTCCCTTTTCTACATCTTTGTCCTCATAGGGAATTCTCTATGACTGCTTAACAGAAGTGGAAAATATCTTAGACCTAGATAATAGATGGGTTTGCCTGGTATGTTGATATGAGCTAAAAATGGAATATTACACAGTATATGCTCTATCAGAGTCACCTTAAAAGATAGCATGAAGGGGCAGATCTTTCCAAAGAGCATTTCTGTTAGCAGTTTATTTGGTCTTTCACGTTGTCTAAGGTAAAGATACACATGGACTCAGGCAGTGGTGAATGGCTTGATTAGTTGGTCATGAGTATAAAATTGGCAAGATTGAAAAATCAATAACAAGGAAGTCTACAAAGAGGAATATGGATAGACCTATGGGAGGGAATAAAAAGCATGTAGATCTTGTGTCTTCTGCAAATTCCCACCACATAGCATCCACTGTATAGAAGTTACTTAAATAATAGGTGGGCATAAAGACAGCTAGTCTGTTTCCTCCTTTACTCCTTGTGCAAAAGTCCCATGAATGCATGGGTCATGATAGCAGCAGGCAGGATTATGTAAGGCTTGGCCCAAATAGCATAAGCACCCTCTCACTAAGAATGATCTAGGTAATGCCGTGACTGATTACTGTGTCTGCTAAGGGCAACTACTGATGATGAACCTTTAATAGGATACCATAGTTTGAGGAGACCAGCCAGCCACATACTGAGAGAAGTTAGTTCCATCAGACTCATTTCACACTGGAGGCAACAGGCATTCCTCTTTTGGCAATTTACTTAACTTCTGTACCTCTGCTTGTACTACTTTTTAAGGCCTTACGGATTTTTTTATTTGCCAACAAGGGATACTAAAACATCTTCCATACCTAGGGACTCATTTTATGGTAAGTGAGGTATAACGATGAGTTAGTGATCATAGGCTCTACCTATTATCTCATATCCTGTGTCATCAGGAAAAAAAAAAAAAAGGCCTAACAGAACAATATAGTGAACTATTAAGAGCTTTGTTAAACTATCTTAGAAACAGCACCCACAGTATGGTACACTACATGTACCAAGCCAGTAGCCAACATAATGGGTCTGTTTCCTTAGTGTCTAGAACAACAGGTAAAGGAACCGAAGGCTTGAAGTAAGTTTGGTTCTTTCTAGCATTACTTCCAGAAACTTACTGGAGAATTTATGCTTCCTATCTTGTGAATTTATGCTCTGCTGGATTAGAGGCTCTGTGTTCCAGCAGGTGACAGATTCTTCCAACAGGAGACAGTGAGATTTTCATTAAACCTGGAGTTATAACTACTGTCTGGTTATTATGAAGTCCTCACGCCAGTGGGTTTGTTTTGTATCCAAAACAAAGGCATACTTTTTATTTAGTATAGTGTCAAAAATATATGTCTTCTTGAAAATGTTCATGTTTCAAGAAGACTTACAGTGTCAAGTCACATTAAAATATGTTGCAATTTCCATAATCAGACTTTAAGTATCCACGTAATAAAATTTTTTTGAAGTCATCACACACATAATAAAAGTGTAACAAATAACTGATCAAATTGAAGAATGTATTTTGTTTTATCACTGATAAAAGATGGCACTAGATGTAAGTGGAAGATTTAGTTAATTTAATATTAGTTAATTAAGACAGTTTTTATCTCATTTAGATGGTGTTATGTTGTTATTATTCACAATTCTATGGCATAACACATTTTGCCAGCAAAATCTCTTGCTATTCTAATGATATAAACCTAAATTAGTGACTTTCCAACATTCTCACTATAACTCACAGCAGAAAATACACTTTATGTCTTTAAGACACACACACACACACACACACACACACACACACACACACACACACACACGATAAATTTCTTCAAGTAGTCCTTACCTTTTCTACTTTGCAAATGGCAGCAGAAATCTGGATAGACTATGAGATTAAATTCAACTATCCAGTCAGTGACTTCCTTTCTAGTACTGAGTCTAAAACTGTGGAACAGAATGCCCTGCTCTCCCCCCTTTCCCCCTGAAGAGGAATTTCATATTAGTCATAAGATATAGGGGAGCCATTCTAGAGACGTGTTGCCTTCATTTCCAAAGACATATGTAGCTCGTTTATGGAAAAATTAAATAACTTCTCCCCTGAGGATATAACTTTTTAAAGCCTGTGCCCCCTGTGTTAGGGTTCTCCAGAGAAACAGAATCAATAAGAATTTGCTCATATGATTATGGAGGTTGAGGAGTCCCACAAGATGCCTTTAAGATGGAGAACCAGGAAAGCTAGTGGTATAATTCAGTTTGAGTCTGAAAGCCTAAGAACTATGGGAGCTGATATCTGAAGGCAGGAGAAGATGGACGTCCCAGCTCAAGCAAAAAGAGTAAATTTAGTTCCTCTTGAAGTGATATGACACAATGTGGTATTTGTGGCATACAACATGAACAAGTCTTCTTTCTCTACGTTCTACCATGCCTTGTATTAAAGAAAGCAAATATTCCTCGCATAAAATAATTCTCTGACAGCCATGCAAAGCAGATTTTCTTCACCTCCTCTTCTGACAATTCATTTGCAAGTCAACAAATGGATTTATTCTGGTGATAGATAAAAGGACATGCTTTCCTTCTATATTGCTTTCCTCCTCTCTAAGATTTTATATTTAATTATACATTTATTGAGTCTTTTATTTCATTTGAAAGGCAATGGGTAGATGCCATAAATCCTAATCAAATTAAAATTATGCTACAATATAATTAAACCAGTTTGAAAATTGTTGCCTCTAGAAGACATTTTTGTGTAATGGGAGCAGTAATCAATATTCTGAATATGAACACCCCAAAAGAGGTGAATTACTATTATTTTGACAAAGCATTCTTTTATTCATAGGACCCTCATTAATCACCTAGCAAACAATGTCACTGACAATTTAATAAGAATGCTTAATAGATATTTAGGTAGAAATTATTAAATCATTTATATGCTTCTTTTTGTGTACACTATGCTAATTTCACAAGGTAGCTGAATGTCTATGAAAAGAATGTCTTTATAATTTAAAATTCAGCTACTTTTATTATGAGTCTTTCATCAGTGACCCATTTGTAGTGTACATAGGTCAGGCTGGTGTGTTAATGTCTCTTTTCACTAATTTTGGGGCAAATGAATGATCAAATTCCCTGTTTAGCCACATCTCCCCCAGAGAAGGTGCATGCACATTTAAATTTACCTCCTGCAAATCCCTCTAACCTAAAACTCACAAGTACATGCAAGTATACGTAATTTTCTAGCATAGTTTTGTGTTTGCATTTAATTTTCTACCCTCAAACTTTTTTTGCATTTTTATCTTTCCAAATAAAATATATTTAGAGAGAGAAAATATATTTACCATTCCTTAATTTTCATGTGGTTATCTGTATATTAAATGGTAGCTATTATGTATTAGATAATAAATGTATATTGAATATTCAGGCAGTAAATGTGAAAGAACTGGATGCTTTTATTTATTTGCTCAGTCCCAAAATTCATTGATATTAGCTTAAAATTTTTCCCCATATCAGCTGCCAAAAAAGAATAAAAGAAAAGGAAAAAAGACAATTTATCAACTCTGAATCAGTATTTATGTAATTATTTTTGTTTTTAGTCTGCAAGCATTAACCCAAATGTGTTCAAAAGTTACTTGGATAAGCCCCACCTCTTATTTTGGTTAATTTTTGGTTAATTATTCATGTACTATTCTAAGTATATAAATAATTTACATGGTTTTAAAAGATAGCAATGTACCACAATGTACACACTCTTGCCCCACTCTTTTTTTCTCAATTTCTGCCACTCTCCATTTGCCTATCCAGTAGGTAATCAATCTCATTAACTTCTGATTTTTATTCCTGTGTGTCTATGTATGTATGTATTTTCCCTCCTTGTTTGCATGCAAAGAGCATCGTATAGATATTCCTTTCACTTTGCATATTTCACTTAACAATACAGCCTGTAAATCATGCCATGTCAGCTCTTAAGGATCTTCTTTCTTGCTTTACAGCAGGACAGTACTCCATTATATGGGTGTACCAAATCTTTTTAAGCTGCTCTCCTATATATGAGCATTTAAGGTGCTCACAACAGGTTGAAATTATAAACTTTACTGCTATGAATAACTTTGTGCAGATGTGTTTTTATATTATTGGAGTTACATCTTTTTTTTTTTTTTTTTTTTGGAGTTACATCTTTATGATAAATTTCTAGATGGGGGTGAGAAGCTAAGTCCATATGTATATTTATTAGGTAATGCAAAACGTCCCTTAAAAGGGTTTTCAAATTTCTATTACCACCAGAAATGTATGAGAGTGCTTTTTTCCCTCAGCTTCAAAAACAGGGTTTTTTTAAACCATTTTTTAATTGAAATATAGTTAATTTACAATGTTGTGTTAGTTTCAGGTGTACAGCAAAGTGATCCAGTTGTGCACATATATATATTCTTTTTCATATTTTTTCCATTATAGGTTATTACAAGATATTGACTATCGTTCCCTGTGCTATACAGTAGGTCCTTGTTGTTTATTTTATATATAGGAGTGTGTATATGTTAATCCCCAAATCCTAGCTTATCTCCCCTCTCCTCCCCCTGCCCCCCACTATCTCCTTTGGCAAACATAAGTTTGTTTTCAATGTCTATGAGTCTTATTTTGTAAATAAGTTTATTTGTATCATTTTTTAATTTCCACATGTAAGTGATATGATATTTGCCTTTCTCTGACTTCACTTAATATGATAATCTTTATGTCCATCTATGTTGCTGCAAATGGCATTATTTTATTCTTTTATGGCTGAGTAATACTCCATTGTGTGTATGTATATACATATATATATGTGTATATATATATATATACACCATATCTTTATCCATTCATCTGTCTATGGGTATTTAGGTTGCTTCCATGTCTTGGCTATTGGAAATAGCACTGCTCTGAACATTGGGGTGTATGTATCTTTTCAAATTAGAGTTTTCTCCAGATATATGCCCAGGAGTGGGATTGCTGGATCATATGGAAACTCTATTTTCAGTTGTTTTGGGGAAACTACATACTGTTCTCAATGGTGGCTGCACCACTTTACATTCCCACCAACAGTGTAGAAGGGTTTCTTTTTCCCCGCGCCCTCTCCAGCATTTATTATTTGTAGACTTTTAGTGATGGCCATTTTGACTGGTGAGGTGATACCTCACTGTAGTTTTGACTTGCATTTCTCTAATAATCAGTGATATTAAGTATCTTTTCATGTGCCTGTTGGCCATCTGTATGCCTTCTTTGAGAAATTTTTATTTAGGTCTTCTGCCCATTTTTGGAGTGGGTTGTTTGTATTTTTGATATTGAGCTGTATGAACTGTTGGTATATTTTGGAAATTAATCCCTTGTTGGTAGTGTTGTTAGCAAATATCTTCTCCTGTTAAGTAGTTTTTTTGTTTGTTTGTTTATTTTGCTTATTGTTTTGTTTCCTTTTCTGTGCAAAAGGCTTTAAGTTTACTTAGGTCCCATTTGTTAATTTTTGTTTTTATTTCCTTTGTTTTAGGAGAGGGATCCAAAAAAACATCGTTGTGATTCATGTCAAAGAAGGTTCTGCATTTTCCTCTAGGAGTTTTATAGTATCTGGTCTTACATTTAGTTATTTAGCCCATTTTGAGTTTACTTTGTATATGGTGTTAGAGAGTGTTCAAATTTCATTCTTTTATGTAGCTGACTAGTTTTCCTAGCACCATTTATTGAAGAGACTATCTTTTCTCCATTGTATATTCTTGCCTCCTTTGCTGTAGATTAACTGACCATAAGTGCATGGGTTTATTTCTGGGCTTTCTATACTGTTCCATTGATCTATATGTCTGTTTTTGTGATAGTACTGAAGTGTTTTGATTACTGTAGTTTCGTAGTATAGTCTGAAGTCAGGGGGTGTGAGTCCTTCAGCTCTGTTCTTCCTTCTCAAAATTGTTTGGGCTATTGAGGGTCTTTTGTGTTTCCATACAAATTTTAAAAGTTTTTGTTCTAGCTGTGTGAAAAATGCCATTGGTAATTTGATAGGGTTGTATTCAATCTGTAGATTGCCTTGAGTAGTATGGTCATTTTAACAATATTGGTTCTTCCAATCCAGTAACACAGCATATCTTTCCATCTGTTCGGGTTGTCTTCAATTTCTTTCACTGGTGTTTTTTTTTTTTGGCCGTGCTGCACAGCTTGCAGAATCTTAGTTCCCTGACCAGGGAACCCAGGTCATGGCAGTGAAAGTGCCAAGTCCTAACCACTGGACTGCCGAGGAATTCCCTCATTGGTGTCCTGGAGGTTTTGGACTGCAAGTCTTTTGTCTCCTTAGGTAGGTTTATTCCTAAGTATTTTATTCTTTTTAATGTGATGGTAGATGGGATTGTTCCCTTAATTTTTCTTTCTGAGAGTTCATTGTTGGTGTATAGCAATGCAACAGATTTCTGTGTATTAATTTTGTATCCAGCAACTTTACTGAATTAATTGACGAGCTCTAGTAGTTTTCTGGTAGTGTCTTTAGGATTTTCTATGTATAGTATCATGTCATCTGCAAACATTGACAGTTTTACTTCTTCTTTTCCAAGTTGGATTCCTTTTATTTCTTTTTCTTCTCTTTTTGCTGTGGTTAGGACTTCCAAAACTATGTTGAATAAAAGTGGTAAGAGTGGACATCCTTGTCTTTTTCCTGATCTTAGAGGAAATGCTTTCAGCTTTTCACCACTGAGTATGATGTTAGTTGTGGGTTTGTCATATATGGCTTTTATCATGTTGAGGTAAGTTCACTCATTGCCCACCTTCTGAAGAGTTTTTATCAGAAGGGGATGTTTAATTTTAACAAAAGCTTTTTCTGCACCTATTGAGATGATCATATGTTTTTATTCTTCATTTTGTTAATGTGGTGTATCACATTGTTTGATTTGTGGATATTGAAAACTCCTTACCTCCCTGGGATAAATCCCACTTGATTATGGTGTATGAGCTTTATAATGTGTTATTGGAGTCCCTTTGCTAGTATTTTGTTAACGATTTTTGCATCTACATTCATCAGTGATATTGTCCTGTAATATCATTTTTTTGTGTGTGAAATCCTTGTCTGGTTTTGATATCAGCGTGATGGTGGCCTCATAGGATCAGAAGTATAGGTGTTAACTCTTCTCTAAATGTTTGGTAGAATTCTCCTGTTAAGCCATCTGGTCCTGGACTTTTGTTTGTGGACGTTTTTAAATTACTGATTCAATTTCATTACTGATAAGTGGTCTGCTCATATTTTCTATTTCTTTCTGGTTCAGTCTTGGGAGATTGCACCTTTCTATGAATTTGTCCATTTCTTCTAGGTGGTCTATTTTATTGGCATACAGTTGCTTACAGTAGTCTCTTATAGTCCTTTGTATTTCTGTGGTGTTGGTCATAACTTCTCCTTTTTCATTTCTAATTTTATTGATTTGGGTCTTCTCCCTGTTTTCATTGATAAGCCTGGCTAAAGGTTTATCAATTTTGTTTATCTTCTCAAAGAACCAGCTTTTAGTTTCATTGATCTCTGCTATTGTTTTCTTCATCTCTATTTCATTTATTTCTGTTCTGATCTTTACGATTTCTTTCCTTCCACTTAATTTGGGATTTGTTTATTCTTCTTTCTCTAGTTGCTTTAGGTGTAAGGTTAGGTTTTTCTTGTTTCCTGAGGTAAGCATGTATTGCTATAAACTTCCTTCTTAGAACTTTAGAACTGCTTTTGCTGCGTCCCATAGGCTTTGGATCATCATGTTTTTATTTTCATTTGTCTCTAGGTGTTTTTTACATTTCCTCTTTGATTTCTTCAGTGATCCATTGGTTGTTTAGTAGCATATTGTTTAGCCTCCATGTGTTTGTGTTTTTTGCAGTTTTTATTCTTCTAGTTGATTTCTAGCCTCATAATGTTGAGGTCGTAAAAGATGCTTGATATGATTTCAGTTTTCTTAAATTTGCTGAGGCTTGTTTTGTGGCCCAGCAGGTGATCTATCCTGGAGAATGTTCCATGTGCACTTGAAAAAAATGTGTATTCTGCTGCTTTCGGATGGAATGCTCTATAAATATCAAGTCCATCCTGTCTAATTTGTTATTTAAGACCTGTGTTTCCTTATTGATTTTCTGTCTGGATGATCTGTCCTTTGATGTAAATGAGGTGTTAAAAATCCCCCATTATTACTGTATTACCATCAATTTCCCCTTTTATGTCTGTTAACATGTGCTTTATGTATTGGGGTGCTCCTATGTTGGCTGCATATATATTTACAATTGTTATGTCTTCTTCTTGGATTGATCCTTTGATCATTATGTATTGTCCTCCTTTGTCTCTTGTAGCAGTCTTTATATTTTAAAGTCTATTTTGTCTGATGTGAGTATTGCTACTTTGGCTTTCTTTTGATTTCCATTTGCATTGGAATAGCTTTTTCCATCCCCTCACTTTCAGTCGGTATGTGTCTTAGATCTGAAGCGAGTCTCTTGTATGCAGCATATGTACAGGTCCTGTTTTTGTTTCCATTCATCCAGTCTATGTCTTCTGGTTGGAGCATTTAGTCCATTTACATTTAAGGTAATTATTGATATATGTGTTCCTGTTGTCATTTTGTTAGTTCTTTTGCATTGGTTTCTGTAGGTCTTATTTTCCCCTTTTTTCTTTTGTTTTCTTCTGTTACGATCTGATGACTATCCTTAGTGTTATGTATGGATTCCTTTTTCTTTTTTATGTGTATATCTTTTATAGATTTTTGTTTTGCAGTTACATGAGGTTTTTGTATATCAGTCTCTCTATATATATGTACTTATTTTAAATTGCTGATCTTTTAATTTCAAATGCATTTTAGATACCCTGCATTTGTACTCCTCCCCTCATGATTACTGTATTTGATATTATATTTTACATAAAATTGCTTTGTGTATCCCTTAACTGCATATTGTGGGTACAAATGATTTTACTACTTTTGTCTTACAACCTCCTTACTAGCTTTGTATGTGGATGATTTCTTAACTTTATTTTATGTTTGCCTTTACCAGTGAGGTTTTCCATTTCATAATTTTCTTGTTTCTAGTTATGGCCTTTTCTTTGCCATCTGGAAAAGCATTCCACCTAGCATTTTTGTACAGTTGGTTTGGCACTCCTGAATTCTTTTAGCTTTTGCTTGTCTGTAACATCTTTGATTTCTCCATCAAATCTAAATGAGTGCCTTGCTGGGTAGAGTATTCCTGTTTTAGGTTTTTCTTTTTCAGTACTTTAAGTATATTGTACTACTCCCTTCTGGCCTGTAGAGTTTCTGCTGAAAAACCAGCTGACAGCTTTTTGGAAGTTCCCTTGTATGTAACTTGTTGCTTTTCCCTTGATGCTTTTAATATTATCTTTAATTTTTGTCATTTTGTTTACAATGTGTCTTGGTGTGTTCCTCTGTGGGTTAATCCTGTAGGGGACTCTCTGTGCTTCCTGGACTTGGGTGACTGTTTCCTTTCCCAGGTTAGGGAATTTTTCAGCTATTATCTCTTCAAATATTTTCTCAGGCCCTTTCTCTCTCTCTTCTTTTTTGGGCCTACTATAATGTGAGTACTCACATGCTTGATGTTGTCCCAGTGGTCTCTTAAACTGTCCTCATTTCTTTTCATGCTTTCTTCTTTATTCTGTTCAACAGCAGTGATTTCCACTATTCTGTCTTCCAGCTCACTGATCCATTCTCCTGCCTCATTTAATCTATTATTGATTCCTTCTAGTGTGCTTTTCATTTCAGTTATTATATTCTCCAGTTCTGTTTGGTTGTTCTTTATATTTTCTAATTCTTAGTTTAAGACTTCGAATTTATTATTCTCTGCAATCAAGCCTGCTGACATTCAAAGCCAAATGCTCTAGGGACTCCTCTTCCTGGTGCCGGACTCCCCTTCCTGGTGCCAGACCCCTGGGCTGGGATCCTGATGTGAGGCTCAGAACTCTCACTTCTAAGGGAGAACCTCTGAATATAATTCTCCAGTTTGGATGTCACCCACCACGGGGTGTGGGATTAGCTTATATCCTGAGTCTGCCTCTCCTGCCATTCTCTTTTTGTTCCTTCTTTCTGTCTTTAGTTGTAGAAGTTCTTATTTGGTAGATTTCAGTCTTTTGCAGAGATGGTTATTCTGCAGATTGTTGTGATTTTGGTGTAATAGTGAGAGGAGGTGATCTTAGGGCCCTTTTGCTCCACCATGTTAGCCACTCTTCCTAGGTAACTATTGATAGGCTCAACATGGCATCACAACCCAACCTTCTCACCAGCAGTAACTGCTTTGAGAATCTTTTCCTTCCTTTGTGCTTAGTTGAGTTTTACTTGCTCATAGGTCACCAGTGCAGAGGCCTCGCACCCAACAGTTCAGACCCAAGTTCCTAATGCAAAAATGGTTGCACCCAACACCTCAGCTTGGGGTCTCTGTCTTACCAACAGTTTTAATCATTTTTATTTTTTAACTGATTATAGAAATGGGAAGTGATATCTCTGTGTAATTGAAATTTGCATTTTCTACTTGTGTGATTGAACACCTTTTCATATGTTTAGGCCATATTTATATATTTTTGTGAATCATCTGTTTACCTTTCTAACCTATTTTTCCATTTCAAACCTGTTAACTTTTTAAAAAGTTAAAAGTTTTATTGACCTATAAATCACATATAAAAATCACCCATTTAAAGTGTATAAGAGAGAGGTTTTTAGTATTTCACAGAGTTATGTAACCATCACTACAATCAATTTTAGAGTATTTTCATTACCTCAGGAAGAAACTCTGTACTCATTAGTAGTCTTTCCCTATTTACCCTGAACCTCCCATCCCTCACCTCGGTGAGACCCTAGGTCACTATTAATATACTTTTATTTCTATGGATTTGCCCTTTCTAGATATTTCATGTAATTGGAATTTTATAATCTGTGTCTTTTGTCACCTGTTTCTTCCACTTAGCATACTGTTTACAAGGTTCGTCTACATTGTATCATATATCAATACTTTTTTATTGCCAAATAATATTCTATCATATGGCTGTACAACAATTTGTTTATTCATTCATCAGTTGATCAGTGCTTGAGCTGTTTCCACATTGTAGCTGTTATGAATAATGCTGCTATTAACATTCATGTATTAATTTTTTTGTGGATGTATATTTTCTTTTGTGGGAGGTATATACTTATAAATGTCATTGCTGAATTGTATGATAATTCTAACTTTTTGAGGAATTTCCAAACTGGTTTTCAAAGTGGCTGCGCCATTTTACATTCCCACCAGCCATGTATGAGGGTTTCAATTTCTCAACACTTGCGCCACCACTTACTCTTGTTATTTTTTGATTATAGACATCATATTGGGTATGCAATGGTATGTCACTGTGGTTTTTATTTGAATTTTGCTTATGTCCAGTGGTGCTGAACATCTTTTCACGTTGATCATTTGTATATCTTCTTTAGAGAAATGTCTTTTCAGATCCTTTGCCCATTTAAAAAAATTAATAGACTTTAATTTTTAGAGCTTTTTTGATTTCACAGCAAAATTGAGGGGAAGATAGAGAGATTTCCCATATAGTCCCTGCCTTCACACATGTTAGTGTCCCCTAGTCAGCATCCCGCATCATATTTTGTTACATTTGTTATGATCAATGAACCTACATTGATACATAATCACAAAAAAGTCTATGGTTTACAGTAGGGTTTACTTTTGGCAAATGTATAGTGACATGTACCCACACTTATAGTATCATATAGAGTAATTTCACTGCCCTAAAAAATTTGGTGTCCTCTGCCTGTTCATCCCTCTTTTTCCCCTAACCATTGATAACCACTGATATTTTACTGTCTCCATAGTTTTTCTTTTTCCAGACAGTCATATATAGGCATACCTATTTTATTGCACATCACAGATATTGTGTCTTTTACAGACTAAAGGTTTGTGGCAACCCTGCATTGTAAATGATAGCAATTTTTGGCAACAGAATTCTTTTGTTTTGTTTATGATTTTTTGTTTTGTTTTGATTTTCCGTTTTTATTGAGATATAATTAACATACAGCACTGTATAAGTTTCAGGTGTACAGCATAATGATTTGACTTACATATGTCATGAAAAGATTATCACAATAAGTTTAGTGAACATCCATCATCTCATATAGATACAAAATTAAATAAAAAGAAAAAAGTTTTCCTTGTGATGAGAACTCTTAGCATTTACCCTCTTAACAATTTTCATGTATAACATACAGCAGTGCTAATTGTATTTATCATGTTGTACGTTACATCCCTAGTACTTATTTATAACTAGAAGTTTGTACCTTTTGACAACCTTCATCCACCTCCCCCTCCCACTACCCCCTCCCTCTGTTAACCACAAATCTGATCTCTTTTTCTATGAGTTTGATTGTTTTTGAAGTATAATTGACCAACAGCACTATGTTAGCTCTCGTTATATAATGTAGTGATTTAGTATTTCTGTACAGTGTTAAATGATCAACATAAGTCTAGTTATGAAATGTACATCACTGTACAAAGATATTATTTAAGTTACTGACTATATTCCCCACGTTGTACTTTCAGATTCATATATTTTGCAACTGGAACTTTGTACCTCTTAATCTCCCTCACGTTTTTTTTTTCTTCCCTCCACCCTCCTCCCCTATGGTAACCACCTGTTTGTTCTTTGTCTATAACTCTGTTTCTTTATTGTAATATTTCATCATCTGTTTTATTTTTAGATTATATATAAGTGAAATAATATAGTATTTGTCTTTTTCTGTCTGACTTATTTCACTTAGCAAAATACTCTTTAGGTTTATCCATGTCATTGCAAATGGCAAGATTTCAGTCTTTTTTATGCCTAGCAGTGTGTGTGTGTACACAATGGAATATTACTAGTCATAAAAATACATCATATCTTATTTACCCACTTATCTATTGATGAGCACTAGGGTTACTTCCATATCTTGGCTATTATAAATAATGCTGCAGTGAACATAGGGGCTCATATATGTTTTCTAATTAGTGTTTTTGATTTCTTCAGGTAAATATCCAGGAGTGGAATTGCTGGGTCATGGGGTAGTTATATTTTTAATTTTTTTGAGGAATCTCCATACTGTTTTCCATAGTGACTGACCCAATTTACATTCCCAACAATAGTGTGCAAAGGTTCCCTTTTCTCCATATCCTCACCAGCACATGTTATTTGTTGTCTTTTTAATGTTAGCCATCCTCACAGGTGTGAGGTGATATCTCATTGCAGTTTTATTTGCATTTCCTTGATGATTAATGTTGTTGACCATCGTTTCATGGGCTTGTAGTTCATCTGTATCTCTTCTTTGGAAAAAATGTCTATTCAGCAGATCCTCTGCTCATTTTTAAATTGGGTTACTTGTTTTGTTTGATGTCAAGTTGTCTGAGTTCTTTGTATATTTTAGATATTAACCAGTAGTATTATGTCATCTGCAAACAGTGACACTTTTACTTCTTTTCCAGGTTGGATTCCTTTCATTTCTTTTTCTTATCTGATTGCTGTGACTAGGACTTCAAATACTATGTTAAATAAAAGTGGCTAGAGTAGGCATTCTTATCTTATTGCTGGTCTTAAAGGAAATGCTTTCCGCTTTTCACCAATGAGTATGATGTTAGCTATGGTTTTATCATGTATGCCTTTTATTATGTTGAAATATGTTCCCACTATACCCACTTTGATGGGAGCTTTTGTCAGAAATGGATGTTGATTTTTGTCAAAAAGCTTTTCTTGCATTCATTGAGATGATTGTATGATTTTTTTTCTTCAGTTTGTTAATGTGGTGAATCACATAGATTGATCTGTGGATATTAAACCATCCTTGTATCCCCAGGATAAACCCCTCTTGTCCATAGTGTATGATTCTTACACTGTATTGTTGAGTTTCATTTACTAATATTTTATAGAGGATTTTTGCATCTATATTCATCAATGATATTGGCCTGTAATTTGCTTTTTTTGTGTTATCTTTGATTTTAGTATCAGTATGATACTGGCCTCATAGAATGCTTTCAGAAGTGTTCCTTCCCCTGCATTTTATGGGAATAGTTTCAGAAGGATAAATGTTAATAACTCTTTTATATGTTTGGTAGAATTCACCTGTGAAGCCATCTGGTCCTGTACTTCTGTTTGTTGGGAGTTGTTTTATTACTGATTCAGTTTAATTACTGGTAATTAGTCTATTCATATTTTCTCTTTCTTCCAGGTTCAGTTTGGGGAGATTATACATTTCTAGGAATTTGTTCATTTCTTCTGTGTGTCATTTTATTGGTGTATAATTGTACGTAATAATCTCTTATGATCCTTTGTATTTCTTTGGTGTTGATTGTAACTTCTCCTGTATCATTTCTGACATTATTGATTTGGGTCCTCTCTTTTTTTTCTTCATGAATCTGGCTAAAGCTCTATCAATTTTGTTTATCTTTTCGAAGAACCAGCTCTTAGTTTCATTAGTCTTTTCTATTGTTTTTACTCTCTGTTTATCTCTCTCTGTTCTTTATGATTTCTTTCCTTCTACTACCTTTGAGTATTGTTTGTTCCTCCTCTTCTAGTTCCTTTAGGTGTAAGATCAGGTTGTTTATTTGATATTTTTCGCGTTTCCTGAGGTAAGCTTGTATCGCTATAAACTTCTCTTATACGTCTAATTTTGCTGCCTTTCATAGATTTTGGATCATTTTGGTTTTGTTTTCTCTCATGTCCAGGTAGTTTTTGATTTCTTCTTTGAGTTTTTCCGTGACCCACTGGTTGTTTAGTAGCATACTGGTTGGCCTCATGTTTGTGTTTTTTGCAATTTTTTTTTATAGTTGTATTCTGTTCTCACAGCACTGTAATTGGAAAAAATGCTTGATAGGATTTTAATTTTCTTAAACTTACTGAAACTTGTTTTGTGGCCTAACCTGTGATATTATCTTGGAGAATGTTCAATGTGCACATGTATTCTGCTGCTTTTAGATGGAATGTTCTATATGTATCAACTTCATTTGGTCTATTATTTCATTTAAGGCCAATGTTTCCTTATTGATTTTTGTTTGGATCATCTGTCCACTGATGTAAGTGGGGTGTTAAAGTCCCCTCTATTATTGTGTTACTGTTGATTTCTCTTTTTATGTCTGTTAATATCTGCTTTATGTATTTAGCTGCTCCTGTGTTAGGTGCATGTATATTTACAATCATTATAACTTCTTGGATTGATCCCTTGAGTACGATTTAATGTCCTTTTTTGTATTTTGTTGTAGTCTTTGTTTTAAAGTCCATTTTGTCTGATATAAGTATTGCTGCCCTAGCCGCCTTTTCATTTCCATTTGCATGGAAAACCTTTTTCATGTCCTCACTTTCAGTCTTTGTGTGTCTTTATATTTGTAGTGAGTCTCTAGTAGACAGTATATATATTGGTCTTGTTTTTGTATCTCTTCAGCCAATCTGTGTCCTTGATTGGAGCATTTTGTCCATTAGCATTTAAAGTAATTATTGATAGATATGTACTCATTACCATTTTGTTAATTGTTCTGGGGTTATTTTTGTTCTTCCTTTTTGTTCCTTCTTTTTTTGGTCTCTTCCCTTGTGATTTGATGACTGTCTTTAGTGTTGTTTGGATTCCTTTCTTTCTCCTGTGTGTGTGTCTATCAAAAATTTTTGGTTTGTGGTTACTGTGAAGGGTGTGTGTGTGTATGTGTGTGTGTGTGTATGGTAGGTAGATAGATGATTATTTCAAGTTGCTGATCTTAAGTTCAAACTCCCTCCCTTAGGTTTAACTCCCTTCCCCCCCCATTTACTGTTTTTGCCATCATGTTTTACGCCTCTTTGCTTTGTGTATCTCTTAACTACTTTTAGAGGATATAGATAGTTTTACTACCTTTTTCTTTTGAACTTTTTACTAACTGTATACACAGTTGATTTACTACCTTTACTATATATTTGCCTTTGCCAGTGATTTTTTTTTTTTCCTTTTGTAATTTGTGTGTTTCTATTTGTGGCCTTTTTTTTTTTTTCACTTAGAGAAGTTCCTTTAACATTTCTTATAAAGCTGATTTGGTGGTGCTGAACTCTTTTAGCTTTTTCTTGTCTATAAAATTTTTGATCTTTCCATCAATCTGAATGAAAGCCTTGCTGTGTAGAGTATTCTAGGTTCTAGGTTTTCCTCTTTCATCCCTTTAAATATATCATGCCATTCCCTCTGGTCTGTAGAGTTTCTGCTGAAAAGTCAGCTGATAGCTTTATAGGAGTTCCCTTGTATGTAACTTGTTGCTTTTCCCTTGATGCTTTTAATATTCTCTATTTATCTTTTATTTTTGCCATTTTAATTGTAATATGGTCCTCTTGCATTGATCCTATTTTGGACTTTCTGTGCTTCCTGGACAGAAGCACAGGATTTGTGTTTCCTTTCCCAGGTTAGAGAATTTTTCAGCTATTACATTTTCAAATATATTCTCTGCCGCTTTCTCTCTCTCTTCTCCTTCTAGGACCCCTATAATGCAAATGTTGATGAGCTTGATGTTGTCCCAGAGTTTTCTTAACCTGTCCTCATTTAAATTTTTTTTTTTCTTTTTTCTATTCAGCTTAAGTGATTTCCAGTACTCTGTCTTTCAGATCCCTGATCCATTTCTCTGTATCATCTAATGTACTCTTGGTTCTTTCTAGTGTATTTTTCATTTCAGTTATTGTGGTTTTCATCTCTATTTTGTTCTTCTTTGTATTTTCTTTTACTTTGTTAAAAACTTTTAACTTTTCACTGTGTTCATCCAGTCTTCTCCCAAATTCTTTAAAACATCTTTATGATCATTACCTTGAAATCTTTATCAGGTAGATCACCCATATCTATGAAAGGAATGAAGGAGATAAGCTTCCCTGTCAGACCCATTTGTAATGTGTCACCCATCAAATCATCTCTTCTTCCTCTTTTGTCATGTGTAAATATTGTAAAAAGTCATTGTGAAAAAAATGTTAAAAAATGATAAATTTATAAATAAAATAAAATTAAAAAGTTAAATAAATATACTTTCATATATCAGATCATTTTGTTGTACACCTAAAACTAATATGTTATATGTCAATTATATCTCAATTTAAAAGAAATTAAAATTTTTAAATATAAAAGAAAATATATTTATTAAGGCCCATGAAAAATTAGACATCTATGTTAACAGATCTTCTTTGCTCAGGTTTAGGGGAAATTTTTTACTGTCACAATAGCATTATGAACAATAATAGAAAATCATTCACAGATTTTAAAGCCACTCTCCTACAGGTAAAGCAGTTCTACACACCTTTCTCATATGGACTTCATATGTTGTCTTTTGAGATACATAAATGTGTTCTCATTTTACATTTCATAGGAGGGAGTCAAGGTTCAGAAAGTTTCAGAAAGACTTGTCAATGTCAGATAAGAAATAACCAGATCAAGATTTGAGTCTAGGTTTTCTAAACTCAGCAGTGTGAATTTTTAAGTCTACCGAATTATCTCTCCTCAAATGAAGGTGGAAGGCTACTTCTTGGGAATTGGTAAAGACTTTGGTTGAAGGATTTGGTCAAAGGTTAAAGGATAAACACCCATTTATCTAAGTTTCCTTGATGTGACCTTAGGCTTTCAATCTTCTTATCACTCAAGAGCAACCATATTCCAGAGCACAAAATAAATCATGGCAAGAGGTTGGGCTATGACATCAGGATCACAGAGAACGGAGGCTAGACCTATAACTGTTGGCTATGTTTCTTGCTTCACACGGGCGTTCACTTCCCAGGGACCAGGACTGAGCTGTCTTCCTGATTACACATATTGACCTAGACTGGCATACCTGTCCACCAGATCTTATCCTTTTGATAATGACATCAGGCCCGATTGCATGTAAACATGCTCTATGACCCTGTTGTTTCTGAACACAAATCAGTTTTCTTCAGTGACAGCATCATTATTTAGTCAGATTCTTTAGCCATGATTATAGTGGTGTATTCTAGGTAATACTTTGGTCCAAATCTCTTATAGTCAAGCCCAATGGCTTATACAAATATTTATTTTAAATATTTAATTACACATCCCTTCTTTATATCATGTATTTTAGTGAGATATAGGCATTATTGTGTTCCTGGGAAAAGGTATATACAATCGTATTTTAAATGCATTTGAGAAATTTGATAAGGCCATTTGTTAGTTTCATGGTACTGTTTTTATTTGGTTTGGTTTGGTTTTTTTAGCAATTCATCATCCCAGAATTACATCCAGCAAGAGAAAATTGGGTTTTCAGGTTAGTTTTTAAATTTACAATGCAAAGTATGATGCGTTCCTCAGATACTCCTATGGTTCATGTGTCAGTCAGATGGCTGTGTTCAGTTACTAAGGCTTCATGGTGTTTAGTTGTAAAGATACGCAGGCTTTGAGATTTTTTAAGGAGGGGATTATATTTAAACCAGGGGTCATCAAAACTATTTATGTATAGGGCCAGATAATAAACATTGTAGACTTTGAAGGCCTTAGATCTCTGTTAAGTTGAAGACTAAATTCTACCAATATTGCTGGAAGGCAGCCAGAAAGTTGGCTGTGTTCCAATAACATTTTATTTACAAAAACAGGTGGTGGGCCAGATTTGGCAAGTTGTTATTTGCCTGATTTAAATGGTTCTGTGCTTTGTAGAAAGTTGATTTCACTAAATATTAGGAAGAGTAAAAACTGAGATGACATATCCAAGAACCTACATTTAAAAAATATTTTCACAAACAAATCAACCTATTCCTGTTGCAAATCATTATTTTCATTTTTTCTTTTTAAAATTATATAAAAACCCCCAAATCATATAATTCATTTAGAAATTTAGCAATCACTGTGAAATAATATAAATTCCTCATTTATGATGCTCAGGATTTGAAGCAGTTAGAGGATATTGTTCTCATACCTTCTGCCCAAAGGTGAAGATAGAGAATAACACTTATTCCTCTCACCTGCTCTAGGGCTTAGCACAGAATCCACTCTGCCTCTCAAGATGATTTAGGGACAGGAAAACCCTGAGTAAAACTGTGAAGTAATTGAATTTTTGGTTTCAATCTGTCCACTTTTCCTTTCTATCCTCATCTACTCCTTTTTATTGCATGAGTCTTTTCTCCCAGTACATGTTCCTATCTGACAAGACAACCCCTGCCATCCGGAGGCATTCTGCCACTGCCTGGGAAACATCTCTTTCTATATTCCCTTTTTGTGTCTTAAAACTTTAATTTCCAACAGCAGTTTGTTGAGGTGAGTTTTCCAACAGGGCAGTTAGTTATGTGATAAGTACATAACTTATTTACTTTTTTTTTTTTTTTTTTTTTTTTGCGGTACACGGGCCTCTCACTGTTGTGGCCTCTACCGTTGCGGAGCACAGGCTCTGGACGCGCAGGCTCAGCGGCCATGGCTCACGGGCCCAGCCGCTCCGAGGCATGGGATCCTCCCGGACCAGGGCACGAACCCGTGTCCCCTGCATCGGCAGGCGGACTTTCAACCACTGCGCCACCAGGGAAGCCCTTTATTTACATTTTAATAAGGGATTCCTTAAGTTTCAATGTTTAATTGAGGAAATGAGTCTCTGTTGATTGGCTTTTATAGTAGCATGAAGAGAAGGATGTGTTACATTTTATAACAGTCCTATTAAGGTGGTTGTTTGAAATCAAACCAATATCCAAGATTCCTCTAACTACCATTCCAGTTCACAGGGAGAGAAAGATATAGGATACTAGTCTAAAATCAGTTAATTTATATATTACATATTGTATTTTCTGGCCCTTTTATAAATGTATAAACTATTGATCATTTGCATGGACTCTGTCTAGGTTCCAGTTTGATTTACTTTGATTCCCACATAGGTCTACCTTTTTTCATTGGGATTTTTCTGAAAGGAGATGTGAATGATGGAGATAAGAAAAGAGGCAAAGGGTAGATGCCTTTTTCTGGCCTTCCAGGAAACCTAAAGGGAAACAACAGCCAGGAGAGGGTACTGACATCAGTTCCTGTGCCACTTAGACTTGTGCAGAACATTTAAGAAGATAAATATCAGAGTAGGAGACAGAAATTTGAGCAATTGCCAGTGGAGAGAAGGAGATTTCTGCATTTTGTGTATCTGCATTTATCTCAGAAAGACTAACCCAATATAAGATTCAGAATCTGAGAATATGGTCAGAGATGCAGTACAGTGATAATGGTAAGTGGCTATGGACTGGTCCTAAGCAGGGATCACTACTCTAGTTACCTCCAGTTAAGGGCTGAAAAACACCCTAGTGAGGGAGGATTTGTAGTTAACACCAGTATCTCACTCTGGTTCTAACTCCATGTTATCTAATTTCTAGAAACAGCAAAATCCTTAACCTATGACACTGTAATACTTAATTTACATGTATTAATGATTCGTAAGTATCCATTGGCCACTTAACTAAAAATTACTGTGGCTCATGCTTAAAATGCATATTCTTGCACACCACCAAGACATTAGATATTCTGAATTAGAATCTATGGAGTTGTAACCCATGCAGGCTGCATTTAAACATGCCTGTCAGGTGATTCTTATGCATACTAAAATTGGCAAATCACTGGCATGTCATTTCATTAAATCCTTAGAATCGCTATGTGAAATAAGCTATTATCCCCATTTTATAGATGAAAAGTTTAAGGCTGAGAGATAATTTAATTACTCTAGTATCATTCCATTATTGAGAACCAGTGCCAGTATTTGAACATAGGACTGCCTATAAAAACAACCCAAAACACTGTGACATAATGGATGCTGTGCAAATTGTATTCTACTTAAGATGGCAAATTACAAAAACACATACTTATCTGAATGCAAAAATAGATCATGAATTTTAAAAGCTAATTTTAACTTAATTGTTTTCATATTTTCTGTTTACATTTCACATTGGTATGTTTGTATCTTTATAACTAACGCTTTTGTTGACCTACTGAATTTCAAGTTAAATCTACCCAGTCGGGTATAATTAAATAGAGATTCTTAAAGAGATCCAATTGACAAGGCACTCTTGCTTCTGAGGCACACGTTTCTCATACTTATAAAAGCAGGTCAGAGGTCGATTCTTCGGTGTATGTAAATGCACAGAGAACAAAGCTTTCCATCTACTTCTGCCATCCTTAAAATTTGTCAGGTAGAAAGGGATGATCAGTAATGCTTTGGGAAGACATGGACTTAGTCTTGTAGTTAGCTGCTTAATGAAATTGCCAGAATGCAGTCACAGGTGACCAAACAATGTGGGTGGAAACAGATACTTCCTTGCTTTGATTGGATAGAATGCCAAGAGGCAGTTACATTCTTTAGCTAAAAATTGAACAGGCTCTCCCACTTCCAATTTGTTCACATTGATACTGGGCAAGTGATATTGGGCAAGAAATTTAGTATTCCAGGCAATGCAAATGGTACCAGAACAGAAGAGATGCCATTTGTAAACTTGGGTTTAGGATCCAAAAATATAGGGTTGGAGGCATTTAACTGGAAATGCTTTGGAAGCTATGGAACAGAAGAAATATGTTCATACCAGAAAATCTCCACCTCCCCCATCACAGAAGACAGAGGTTTCAAACAAGGGAATAATTTCCTTTGTACATGGCCCTATAACTGGTTTAGAGATAAATTATAGTTATGTAAGACTGAAGTTTTCAGAATATGAGTTTTTTAACTTCCTTAGCTGAAGTGAAATAGTAATAATGCTTTTGCTTGGAGTAAATAAAATAATCTTTGATGAAGTCTTCTAGTTGGCTTGCACTCATTTTGCTTGCTTTGTTTCCAGTTTGGGGGGCTGTCAAAGAAATACTCTGTTTATATGCAACATCAACTTACTGACAAGAGAGAATTAAATAGGGATAAAAGAGTTTTTGGTTAAGCCTAATAATCATTGACTGCAACATAAACTCAAATTAAAAAGATCTTGCAAAGAAGGGAAATAGCCCTTCAATATTAGTAACCATCAGGCATGTAGATTTGTGTCCACATGAATGCTGATTACAGAAGTGAGCTTTTCTGCAGTCACAAAAGGGAAGACAGCTGCTGGATCATTTTCATGTAGTAGAAATTTTACAAACTAAGCCATTTGTTTCCTCCTTTTTTTTCTTAATAATTGCATTGTTTATTTAAAATATTAACTATATAACATCTAGTGTTTAATCTATATTTCATTAGATCTTTTTCTCAAACTGAGCTCCTGTTAGTGAGTGTTCTTGTGGAGACATCTGCCCACCACTGTGATCAAAATATAGAGCACTGATAGATAAAATATGAATAGATAAAATTTAAAAGGTGGCTATAAACAGAACAAGATAGATATCCCTCGGGCCAGAAATTAAAAGATACAAAATGCTAAAGCGACAGTCTTTTCTTTAATCTATAATAGAGAGAGGCTACCTTCTCAAGTATGGAGCTTTATTTAAATACAAGTAGTAATCTCTGATTTTCAAGGCTTCTATTCACAATTAGGAGAGCCTCTTATAAGGTCCTGTAGAATAAAAGTGCCTCATTCTACACAGAAGAGCTGACCAGGCTTACTTCCTGAAATGGAGTTCAGGCTTACAGCTTGAAACACCAGCCAGTGTAGCTTCAAAACAATGGCTTGGGCTAAATTCCCCTTGGCTCATATATTGGCTTTTTTCTTAAACCAATATCCATAGAAAAGAATGAAATTTTGCTATTTGCAACAGCATGGATGGACTTGGAGGATATTATGCTTAGTGAAATAAGTCACACAAAGAAGAACAAATACTGTATAATATCACTTAGAAATACACCAGATTGAAGTACTATATGTATTTATAAATACATATATATCTCTCAAAGATATTAACATAATTTATCATACTGATTCAGAATAGTATTTTTCTTTTTTTTTCCAGAATGGTATTTTTCATGAGTTAGTTTATATACATGATATTTCCAGTTGAGTTTTTGATAGTTTTGATTGATAATGATGGAGTCCAAGTCATTGTGTAAAGAAAGAAACTGCCTACCAAAGTTACTAAGGAATGAGCTCATTTTGAAAAACATATAATGTATTTTTAAAAGTTTAATTTGTTATGGATAAGGGAAAGACACTTGGAATGTCTGATGCTTTTATTAGTTTCAATTTATTACATGAGTAGATTTACTTAATAATCTCTATCCATAATTCACCTTAATCATGTGGTTCTCAAAATGTAATCCCATTGTGATAAATGTATCTCCACATATTTGTGTATGCAGTAAAATATTTCCTGTCATTAACCACTTCCACTACGAAGATAATTCTTCGTGATGCATAGCAAATCTCTTCATCTTGTTTAAAGTGTGATGCCTTTCGAATGGATGAATAACACCAGTAATAATGATGATGTACACTGCTCTGTGTGTTTACGGGACATCTGTATGTTTATAGGGCCGTATTTTCCTCTCCATTCTTTTATCATCTGGAAGTTAAATAAGTGTAGCCCTCTGGGGGCCACAATGGGAGTCCCAGTCTCTTTATGAAAATCCATCCACAATTTCAGAAAACAACCAATCAGAATACAAGATGATACACCATCTATCATTTGTAAAACTTGCTGAAGACTCATTTGGTCTTTGCCCATGAGACTACAGGCAAAACGTTACTATAACTGATTCATTTATGCTCAGAGGTTGTAGTCCTGACTCCATGGAAGGTGGCATCTTGCAAAGCTACAATGTGGTTTTTGTGGAGGATAACATGGAATGTGATTTTTTTTTTTTTTTTTTTTTTTGCGGTACGCGGGCCTCTCACTGTTGTGGCCTCTCCCGTTGCGGAGCACAGGCTCCGGACACGCAGGCCCAGCAGCCATGGCTCACGGGCCCAGCCGTTCCACGGCATGTGGAATCTTCCCGGACCGGGGTACGAACCCGTGTCCCTTGCATCGGCAAGCGGACTCTCAACCACTGCGCCACCAGGGAAGCCCCTGGAATGTGATTTTTAACCTGATGATATGTTGGTAAATATGTGTCTGCCTCAGTTCAAAAGGCAATCAGACCCTATTTTTGTCTCCATCTGTAGAAAGTCTTATTTGCTTCATGAACCCAGCATAATGATGCAGAAATTCCATTTTGAGTTACATATAAGGACCAGGCTTCTAATCTTCACCTGTTCTTCTAGATGTTTTTGGCTAGAAACTCTGACCTTACTTTATATGAACTTGTGTCTATCAGCAATTATGGTCTATAAATTCTAAATTTTGATGTGTATACCTTCACAAAATTCCATATCTCTTGGTTGGCATTTGAAAAGACTTGTTTTCAGAATGTTTACTTGCACTATTCTTCAAACTAAAATTTTAAATAAAAAATTTAAAATAAATTTTTATTTATTTTTAAATTTCTTATGGTATATTTAAGGCATATATAAAATAGAAGAAAAATATAATGGACATTCATGTACTTATCGTCCAGGTTAAGAATAAAATAAATCAAATATATTTGAAGTCCTCTGTGTACTTCACCATGATTTCAGTCTCTTTTCCAAAAAGATAACTACTATTTACACTTTTTGTAGGAATTATTTTATTAGTTATAAAGATTGTCTGTGGTGCTAGAGGTAGTAAATGGTTAACATATTGATGTATAACATAAAAAGATAGAGCAAATTTTGTGGTTTTCCAATTATATAATAAAACTATGTGAGATTTGGGTATAATCTGAGACTCAGTTCTTTACATATTGTGTGGTTCTTCAGATACTACTTGGCTTCTCTAATATTCAGCTTTTTTTTAATCAAAAAAATCTTATGGAATGTGGCTGAAATATTGAGCATTTACAAGTGAGTGGGACATAATTGGCACTCCATAAATATTTGTCAAATGAATAAGTATAGAAGTTCCAAGCTAAGGAGATTACAATGTTTCTTTAAATCAGAAAATCACTGACATTATAAAGGGCAGTTTGGTAATTTTCTTTTCTACTCCGACATTCTTAGAAGTGGTTTTTTCCTGTACTGTTAGGGTAGCTTACCACCCTGGTCTCAAGATGACTTCCCAATTCCCAGCACGACAAAGAGGCCAGAGCGCTGAAAGGGAGTTTTCTCCTCGCACATTTTTCTGCAAGTAAAGGAACTTCCTAGAATATCTTTTCCTGATACATATTCGTCTATCTCTTTAGCCAGAAGCCTATTCATAAACTAATCAACATTAAGATGAATTGCATTATAAGATGCAGTTTTAGACTTTTTATTAACTTTTTATTTTGAAATAATTATAGATTTAGAGGAAGTTGCAAAAATACTGTTATTTTGGTAATGTCATATAAATGGAATCATACAGTCTGTAACCTTTTGATATTTTTTCCCACTCAGCATAATGCCATTGAGGTCATTCCAAATAGTTGTGTATATCAACAGTTTATTCCTTTTTAGTGCCAACTAACATTCTGTGACATGAATGTACTGTAGTTTGCTTAACAATTCACCTATTGAAGGACATTTGAGTTGTTTCCAGTGTTTGGCTATTACAAATAACATTGTGTACAGGTTTTCATATGGATGGGTAATACCTAGTGATAAATGCTTGTTTGGAGGTAAACCATATAGGGAATGCCTATAACCTGGTGTTGTGAGAGCACGTAGGAAGTCTTCAGTCTCACCAAGGAGAGTAGAAGGTGACATCCTAAAGGGAAAAGGATGATTATTCATAACGACAGTAAGTCCAAATGATAAACAATTCAACTCGAGCTGAATATTCTAATTGGGTAAATTGGAATAGATGATTAGCAGCCTGTAATCGATGATTATCTAGTGTATTTGGGAAAAGAGTCTGACTTTGTTTTGCCTTTTCAGCTTGTAATACAAGGCTCTACCTGATTTGTTACATTTACTACTTATCAGATAAGGAAAGCACAAACATAATCAAAACTGTCCCTGAGGAGGCAGATTTCACACATGCTCTATACCAGCAGGGTTCTTCAAGCAGCTTATAAGCCAATTCTGTTATATAATTATTTTCTAGATTTTAGCTGGACCTTTTAATAGAGCTCTAATTCTAAGCTTCATTTCATCCTTTTCTATTGTTTTTCTTAATGTTTAAATCAAGGAACCTTTGATTTACTGCTGCCCTTTGCATATGTGAAAGTTAGAAAGCACAGGTCAGATGCTGAGTATTATTTAAAAGTGTTCTCTTGTGTGTGAGAGGAATAATTTTTACATGAATAAAATCAACGAAGTATTAAAATCTGTGCCATCAAAATGATAAAATTCAATGGAATAGTTAAATGTTAAAGAAAACATTTGTGCTCAGACCATAGCATCAAAGACAGAATGAAATGTTACTCTGAAAATCTAAGACTATAATCAAATAAATGCAGTTTCTCAATTGAATGGACTAAAAAATACTCGTTATTTTCCCTAGTTAATTTTCATGCTTAAAATTCCTTCATCTTAATAATGTAAAAGATATTTTATGGAGTATGTCATATTTGAAAAAGTTCATTTGATTTTCCATTCAGTTTAGTATTAATATTTTAGTTGAATACTGGGTAGCATCGTACCTGTTGTGGTAGATATGATTTTGCTATATATGTGTAGACGTATATTTGCCAAAAAATTTGGTAGATGTAGACATCTAGCAGACATCCTTGGTAAACTTTTTCCTTTACACTCTAGCATCTCATCAATCACCAAAACCAGATAGTTCTGCCTCATGAATGTTCCTCAAGTTCAGCCATTTATTTCCATTTCCACTTACAACACCCTTCTACAATCCACAGTTATTTCCCACCAGAACTTCTGTCCCTCTCCAAACTAATTGCTGATGTTGTAAAAAAAAAAATAGCCCTGCTGGCAGATAGGCTGTGATGGGGCAATTTTAGAATTGAACATAAACCACAACTTGTAAAACATTACTATGAGTCACAAAATAGATAAACTGTATCAAACCAGGATATGCAAGACACATTAAACACAAACTCTATTTAATCCCCATATATTAATGATGAGACCTCAGCCAAACTAATCTAACAGTAACTTGGCATTAGGTCTGTGTTCTAAAGCTAAGAACACTGACTGTTCCAGCAAATCACTTAGCTTACAAATTCTGGCCAAGTGCTGCCAAAACTGTCCTGTGACTAACTGTACCTTCAAATTTTTGTAAGTTCACTTAACTCTCCCCTTTAGAGAAGCTTATGGTTCTGCAGGACTGCTTTTCATTTTGCTGGAAAAAGCTAATAAAATGAACTTTACTTTGTTACCAGTGTGTTCCTGGTAGTCTTTCTTTAGCGGGCTTATACAAGTAGAAATACAACAAAATTTGGCAAGATCCTCTGTGGACCAGAACCCTTGACTTAGTAATAGTTTGCACAGCTGAGCATCTGTGAGTTTTTATTCCTTGAGGCCACTGTGGCTGTGACTACGAGGAATGACTGTGGTTGACTGAACTATAAATAGGAATTAAGGTAAAATATACAGCTAACAATTACCGAACACTTGATACACGCCAAACTCTGTCCTAAGGACTTCGCATGTATGATATCATTTAAACCTCACCTTATGAGGCAGATACTACAACTAATCTCACAACTAAAAAAAAAAAAAGAGAGACTAAGGCACAGAAAAATTAAGTAACTTGCTGAAGGTCATAAATTATTTTCTCTTTTATTCTCAAGAAAAACAATTTGCATAATGCTTATGAGCATGGGATTTATAGTCTTACAGATTATGTCTTGCCCCCACCTCTTGGCACAGTAATTGTTATTTATCAGAGTATTCCAAACATGGCAGAGAAACAGAGACTAAAAGGAACACATAGCTCTCATAAAAGAAAAAAAAAAAAAGTCATTTTTCTACTCTGAAAACATTCTGAGACAATGGGAATTTGAAAAGTAATAGCTGGATAGACACACAGATACATGGGTGGATGGATTAATAATTAAAAGTCATCTTTTTTTTTCTCTTGGTCTATGTATAACACATCCCAGTATCTAAGCAAGTATTTAAAAGAATCCTTCCTGGGAAGCACAAAGTATTTGCAAATAGTAAATAATAATTAGCTTTTAATCTCAGCCATTGATGGCCACACGGAGAGTTTACAAGTTAAAAGTATGGTACAAAATCTGATTTAATTTCTTATTCCCTGTTTTCCCTCTTTTCCTTATCTCCATTCATATTTTAAATAACCTTATTTTTCTCTTGTGTGTACTTTTTGATCAGTTGCTACTATGTTTTACTTTTCACTAAAGAGTACCATGGAAAATTCAATTTCATGATTATTCCTTATTCCTGAATAGTTATAAGGTAGATTTTATTTTATGTGTATTTTAAAACATTTTCAATGATTATTGTTGGATTTGGATGTATAACATATTGCATTCTTGCTCAAAATCAGTGCGCAAAACAAATAGAGGAGTGGCATGTTAATAATTTGCTTATCCTCTGCAGAACACATTTGTGCCTATTTTGTAGGCTCAGTAATACAGACGTACATTTTCATTTATTTGGTTTTGAATAAAATTTTTCAATAGCTGAGAAATGTGAGATTAACAAAAGAGTGTAAGCTATACTCAAACTGGAAAAATATATCAAAAGGGTATGACATCTTCTCTGGAATTTATATATGTCCTGGTTTTAAACATTCAGTCCTTTATAGATTCAAGGCTATTGCTTGGGGACTGTGCCTGCCCATTGCAGAGAGCTAATTTATTTCCCCCCAAAATGAATTTTATTTTTTAAAGTTCTGATGGTAAATTTTATAGTGGAAATGTGCAGAAGAATTTAATTTAATTTTAAGTTCCCAGGTTGACTAGCAATGCTAGTGGGGGTTTTATGGTTATTTTCAAAAATGCATTACTATTTGAAAATAGAAAATATCTAAAACATCAACTTATTTCAGGGGAATGGAGTTAGTGGAAAAGAAAGTGAAAAATAGTAATTCAAAGTATTTTTCTTTGTGCATTTCTAAAACGGAGTGTCTATAGATGTTTTAGATAAATAGTGAGATAGAATTCAGGTATTTATAAGTAAATCAGACCATGTGATTTTTCTTACATTTTTCCTTTGTTCTTTTACTAAAGGAATTATATATACTATCTTATTTTCCAAGGTTTGGGGAAGTTTATTTTTAACTTAATGTTTACATCCTAAAATTATTAGGATTCAAATTCAACAACAATAAAAAATAAGCCAAGAATACAATTTTCTAAAAAATAATACAGAAGCTAGAAAGAAGAAACGTATAATACAAAGGAATCAAATTACCCTTTATTGATGAGGGCCAAACATTTGTCTCTACTCCAAGATAATAAATTAACATTATATACATTTATCCTCAAAATAAAGGGAATTATTCCTGTTATGGGAAGTTGAGACTGAGGAAGCTAAGGAGCTTTATTATTTCCATATTTACAGGCAGCCAAATATGTGGTATGAATTATTGGCTACTAAAGGACCCTGCTGCTTGCAATATTCATTGTACGATTTTATCAAGATTTGTACAATGTACACTTTTTAAGTTATAATTTGGGATTGATGTATAGAAAGAGCCCTGCTTGTGAGACAATGAATAAATGTTTACTGGAAGAAGGAATATGAACTCTCATCCATTGACTTAATTAGCCAGGTTTCAGATAGAAACTCTTAGGGTATGGAGAGGTATAGAAAAGAACAAAAGTGGGAAATTCTTACAAGTACAGTGTGGAAAATCAGATATATGGTTGGGGGGAACCTGAAAATCCAAGAAAGGTCATCTTGTTCTACTCCCTGGAACTTGTGACTGTGTTAAATTACATGGTAAAAGGGAATTAAGAGCATGGGCCTTGAGATGGGGAGACTATCTTGAATTACTCACGAGGACCCAATATAATCACATGAGTCCTTAAAAATAGAAAGGACAGGCAGAAATGTTGGTCAGAGATAAGACATGAGAAGGACTCTATTTCTCTGTTGCTGGCTTTGAGATGGGAAGAAGAGGCCCATAAACCAAAGAATGTGGTGGCCTCTGGAAGCTGGGAATAGCTCTCATTTTACAGCCAGAAAATAGGGACCTTGGCCCTACAACCCCAAGGAGCTGAATTCTGCCAACAACCTGAATGAACAAGAAACACATTTTTCTCTGGAAACTCCAGAAAGAAATATAGCCTGTTGATTCCTTCATTTTAGCCTGGGGAGACACACGTTAGGCTTCTGACCTACAGAATTGTAAAATACAAATTTGTGTTGTTTTGAGCCACTAAGTTTGTGGGTATTTGTCTTTGCAGCAATGGAAGACGAATACACTGGGTGGCAGATATTTGACAGAGGTGGGGTGGGAATGGGGGAGAGGATATAAAGTAGAAAAATAGACTTCAACATCATTTCGCATTTGGTGTAACAGATGTCAAGCAACGTTCGTTGTTATATAGATGGATAAGTTATTTGGTAATAGACAGATCCTGTGATAACACTCAAGCCCAACTACTTGGTTATTCATTAATTTCCTGTATACTTAGAGTCACGATTGCCTTCAGTTTGTACCTCATATGGAAAGGCTCTCATCTGGATAAAATTAGTAAATAACTACTGCCCTTTTATGTTGTAATGACTTTTTTCTTTTTTTTTTAACTCCATCATGAATTAGTCTAGCCCTATTCCAGTGAGAACTGACTCTACAACCAGAAAAACATGCATGTTATAGGTAAGCTAGAGAATGCTTTTATGGTGAAGTTTAGGATATTTCATAGGCCTTACTTATATCCTTCATTTCATGGGAGTCAAGCAATATCTTGACAAAAGGCAAGATGGGATTTTAATAAAAATTTAAATAAAGGATTTCAATAAAATTTTAAAAGCAATACTATTACAGTATTCTTCAAAGTCCTCAGTTACTAGTTATATTTTCCAGCTTTAAGCAGCAGTGCTAGTGATGTTGGCAGGGAGTAGGGTGAGGGAGGGGGATGAAGACTATTTTTTTCTTTTTTTTTTTTTGCTGTATGTGGGCCTCTCACTGTCGTGGCCTCTCCTGTTGTGGAGCACAGGCTCCAGACACGCAGCCTCAGTGGCCATGGCTCACAGGCCCAGCCGCTCCGCGGCATGTGGGATCTTCCCGGACCGGGGCATGAACCCGCGTCCCCTACACTGGCAGGCGGACTCTCAACCACTGCGCCACCAGGGAAGCCTGGATGAAGACTATTAACAGGGAGGGTAGAGCTTGCTTTGTAACTTAAACTCTGCTTGAAGTCTAGTCTCATCCTTGTGAACTCCAGTTATTTGGTGCCATTCAGGATGCACCAAAACAATCATATATTTCAGACTTTACTAGAAAACTTAGCACCCAATCCAAACTTCAAAAATGATATTACATATATTCGCCAATTTTTATGCCCATAGCCTTCCCCTAAGAGGTCAGCTTTTGTAGCAAGGTCTAGAAAATGATTTGTCTAATACAATCCATCTAAGCTGATTGAAAAAAGAGAGAGAGAAATCATTATAAAGCACAATGTCATACTAAGGTCTGAAAGGTTTGGTACCCTACCAGGTTAATAATAGTTATATTTTATATTTGACTTCTATTTCATAATTCATATGCAAAGTGAGTCCTGAGTAGATGATTTATTCTGTGCTGCTAAGATAACTTTTGCTCAGTGAATATTCACCTTTTATTGTGCAAGCATATTATTTGACCATGAAATTTAAGAATTAAAGTTCTGTGTAGGCTTTTGAATCTGAATATAGAGTTCTACCCTATGAACAAGGATACCTTTGTAATGATTTGATTTCAGTAAAACTAACCAGTATCATTTCTTTTTTCCAGTATCGTTTTGAAGTAATCTTGAGAGACAGTGTATATAACCAAGTTGTCATTACCCTGTGAGCTGAACCAAATGTTGAGCAACTTGCTTGTAAATAAAAATTTTTTATTAGAGCTATGTTTAAAAGAAGGTATTTTTTTTGAATACGTAGTTTTCCTGATCTACTAGAATTTGAAGATGCTTTCTTAGAATTTTCAAATGCATTGCCATGAATGCATACAAAGTTTATATATATATTAATTAACAATCTGTATTGCTAAGATTTTCCCCAATCTATACTCACTAAACACTCTAGATGCAGCCAGTTTGAATCTTCAGATACTTCCTCTGCTTATCTCCACTGGGAATGTTTGCCACAATATTGACAGACTATCTGTCCTTAAAATCACTGAGAGAGTATTGAGCTGTCATATTTTGAATATGTTTTTCAAAATTAATTTCTGAATTTTAGGAGATAAGTCTACACTTTTCATGCTCTTCCTTTGCTGTTGGCCTTTTAAAAATAAAAGTCATGGTTATTTTGTCAATGTTGTCATCATGCTTTCATGTTTAAAAAAACCTTTTTCAGCACTGTTTTTCTACCTGGGAGCCATCATTTCAAGAATGTAGACTATTTTTTCCCCAATATAATGAAAAACACATATTGTGTTCTGATTTATACCAACTTTATACTAACACAACTCATATTAAACCATTTCTTTGGTGTTTTGCTGTATAATTTTTATGTTTTTGGTATGGAAAGGAGGATAGGCAGCAAAGCATGACAGCTGAGTTATTTTTGTGGTACTCTTATCTTTCTCTGAAATTATCAATATGTTCTCAATCTAGTAACACTAGGTATTAAAGTGTTCTCAAGAAGATTGGAATCATAAAAAGAACAACCTAAATCCTTTTACATAAGAAAAGGCCGAGTATTATTCCTGAAGAGTAATGCATTTCACATCTATATACAGTCTCTCTATTTTGAATCTTTACCCCTTAGACCTATGTGAATTTTAGGTCTCTAAATCATTGCATAGCCCTAAGTAATCACAAGATATTAATTTGCCCTCCCACCCAAAATTATTATGTGAAATTTTTGAAAACTGATGATTGATAAGCAATGAGGCAATATCTTGAAATAGTAAATTTTGTGCTATTTTTCCAAATCTCCTTTTATCTCTAAGTTTATCCTCAGTCTTCCAGAGGCATCCACAAAATTTTGGATTTTATCATTATTTCTAGTCTTTACTTCCAAAGGAGGCCTTAAAAACCCACATCATAACAATATTTTTCAACGCTAAACGTTATTTGCAAACCAGGGTTGTGTTAACAGGACATGTGTCATAGAGTGTATACTATACAATATATAATAGGTGTAAAAAGTAGTAGCGGGAGAAACAGACTACCTCACTCCCAGAGAGACTAGATGAGGGCAATTTAGTCTGTGAGGTGGGTATGAAGGCATAATCTTGGGGGAGGGCAATGGGCAGACTCGTCAGCAGCATCATGGTTCTGGGGCAAGTGTACGAATGGAAGCCTATATATCATAGTTTTAAATATTTAAAAAAATATAAATCGAGCAAACAAACTAAATATATATATGTTCTAACCTATTAGAACATATATATTTTATTACCTATTACCTTCTCAAATCTACCTTCCCAACTGCCAGGGTGTACAGGTTCACATTTATAATTCTCAGATGCCTCAGTATTTTTCTTTGAAACAAAGAGGTTGGCCTGACCAGGCCTCAACATCTGGCCTGCAGAGCATCCTGCTTTTCTTCTCCCTCTTTCCTTTGTTCTGCACTGTAATAATTTTACATGGGTGGACACCCCAGTTTCCACATTCCCGGGAAATAGCCAATTCTTGGCCACTCTTCAAACCTAGGAATAAGCTGAAGCAGACCCTGGAAACAGTCTAAGGGTCAGTTGGTCAGGGTCATTGGATTCTGGGTATCTGGAGAATGGTCTAAGAAGGTGGTTCAAGAACCAGGTCAGCCCCATGAACATTTTGTCCCTGGGGAGGAGCTTGCCAGAGCAGGGGCCTGTGTGAGCCCCCTCTAAAGCAACCTCTTGCCATATTCTAAAATCTCTGCTGGCAAACACGCCAGAGAGGCGTGATATGATCTGTGGTGGTCCAGGAGTAGAGAAGCAGAGACAGTTTTTCCTGAGATCAGCAGGGAATCCATACTTGCTGCCCTCGTCACTGTCATTTTCTCTAAGATTTGACTGTTAAGTTACCCTTGGATTGTTCAGCAAGCATGAAACTTGCCTTCAGTCAGAGATTTAGCCACTTTATACTTTCCTGAGAGAAAAAATAGCCCCTAATGATTACAGGCATGCTGTTACAGTGATATAGAAAGTAAAACTCATGATAACCTGGATTTCAGTTGAGAAGACAGTGATTAAAATGTATGTATGCTAATTCCCATGCATACATGCATACATTCCACACAAATACATATATGGTGTCAAAGTATCATTATTTAGTTACTTAGTTATGATATCTAAACAGGAAATAGTCATAAGGAACAGGTCAAATCTTAGTTATTCTGTGCAAAAAAATCTTTTGTATTAGAAAGAGAAACTGAAAGGGTAAGAAAGCTGGAAAAGACAATAAAGATTATTTAATTTAGGGGTCCTCAGCACCTAGGACCCAGATTTTGTATGAGTTATCATATGTATGTGGGTATGCACATTGTTTTCTACCAAATTCTCCTAAAGATCTACAGCCTGCAAAGAATAAGGAGACTTGATGCTTTCATGACACAAAGGGAGAACCTACGGTCTAGACAGGCCGGGGCCTTGCCCAGGGTAACACAGGTCTGTCACTTCAGTTCAGTGCACTTTCAGCTGAGCTAAAGCAGCTGTCTGCTTCTTCCCACTTGGGACTGAACGCTACACCACTTAAGTTTTACCCTCTCTGTCATAGTGAGTTGCCCAGTCTGCATTACCATCCTTTTATTTTTATTCCTTTTCAACTGGAGGTTACCGCATTGGCCATACTGATTAACATCTTTCCACCTGGACTCTGCGCTGAGCTTGCACTTTGAGACAATTGCATGTGCAGGAACTGTTTTTTGAGTTGCATGTATAGAAACAGTTTTTATGAATTGTTTTATTTAGCTGTTTTCTTGTGCTGTGTGCTTTATAAGAACATTGTATGAGCATGTCAGCAGGCACCTTGGCCTAATAAATGCTCTTAGTAAGCACAAGGTGAATTTTCAGCATTCATAAGCTTGTTCAGTAAATAGCACTCTTGAAATTAGGTATTCAAGGAGATTTTAACCTCAAGGTGTTGTTGTTGTTTCTCATTTCATCATTATAAAACTCAGGTACAGAATTATTTTGTATTGTTTTTTAAATGATGGCCATGTGGGTTATTTTATTAAAAAATATATACATATATTTTAAGGAAAATATAATAGATATACACATATATTAAGTTCTAGCAGCTCTAGAAAAAATATATACATATATTAAGAAAAAATATATACATATATTAAGAAAAAATATATACATATATTAATTTCTAGCAGCTCTATAGCTATGTTCATTTCTATACATTTTATCTATAAATATTCATTGAGAGAGAGAGAAAAAGAGAGAGGTAATTTAGTACCTAAATCTCAAAAGGCCCATTTTGATCTGTCTTCCTGTATATATATCTTTGTGTGTGCATGCTCACGTGTGTGTGTGTACACACTTAAGATCTGTTTTAACCTAAGCATGTATGGCAGGCTGCGGGAAATGCCAGTGATATTTGCATGAAGGTTTTAGCATTAAGGAGCATAAAAGAACAAACAGTTGGGAAAAGGATTGGAGCACAGCATGGTATCTTTCTTGGTGACTGGTAGATTGGCGATTCAGTAAGAATTTTGCTGACCCTTAAGTGTGTTGTTTTCTTTTTTCTTGCTTTAAGTTGTATATATTTTAAACTGTATACATTTAAAAAAATTCCAAGCAATATTTATTTCTTTGAATGAATCTGTGAACTATGCTTTTACCTAGAGGAAGTATTTCCGGTTTGAGCTAATACACTGAACTAAGATCATTTCAGCACTTGTTAGTTGCTCTGGCATGAGTAAATCCACTTAAAAAGTGAAACAAATACTTTTTTACTTGTTTTGTTTTTTTTAAATTAATTTTTATTGGAGTATAGTTGCTTTACAATGTTGTGTTAGTTTCTGCTGTACAGCAAAGTGAATCAGTTACACATATACATATATTCACTCTTTGTTAGATTCTATTCCCATAGTCATTACAGAGTACTGAGTAGAGTTCCCTGTACGATACAGTAGGTTTTTAAAAATTTATTTATTTTCATTTTTATTGGAGTATAGTTGCTTCACAATGTTGTGTTAGTTTCTGCTGTACAGCACAGTCAATCAGCCGTACATACACACATATCTCCTCTTTTCCAGATTTCCTTCCCATTTAGGTCACCACAGAGCATTGAGTAGAGTTCCCTGTGCTATATAGTAGGTTCTTATTAGTTATCTATTTTATATATAGTAGTGTGTATATGTCAACCTCAATCTCCCAATTTATCCCTCCCCCCCTTCCCCCTTGGTAATCATAAGTTTGTTTTCTATATCTGTGACTGTTTCTGTTGTGTAAATAGGTTCATTTTTACCATTTTTTTAGATTCCACATGTAAGTGATATCATATGCTATTTGTCTTTCGCTGTCTGACTTAATTTACTCAGTATGACAGTCTCTAGGTCTATCCATGTCACTGCAAATGGCATTACCTTGTTCTTTTTTATGGCTGAGTAATATTCAATTGTATATATATACCACATCTTCTTTATCCATTCTGCCATGGTGGACATTTAGGTAGCTTCCAGATCCTGGCTATTGTAAATAGTGCTACAATGCACATTGGGGTACATGTATCTTTTCGAATTATGGTTTCCTCAGGATATATGCCCAGGAGTGGGATTGCTGAATCATATGGTAGCTCTATTTTTAGTTTTTTAAGGAATCTCCATACTGTTCTCCATAGTAGCTGTATCAATTTACATTCTCACCAAGAGTGCAGGAGGGTTCCCTTTTCGCCACACCCTCTCCAGCATTTATTGTTTGTAGATTTTTTCATGACGGCCATTCTAACTGGTGTGAGGTGTTACCTCATTGTGGTCTTGATTTGCATTTCTCTAATGATTAGTGATGTTGAGCATCTTTTCATGTGTTTGTTGGCCATCTGTATGTCTTCTTTGGAGAAATGTCTATTTAGGTCTTCTGCCCATTTTTGGGTAGGGTTGTTTATTTTTTTGAAATTGAGCTGCATGAGCTGTTTATTTTGGAGATTAATCCCTTGTTGGTTGCTTCATTTGCAAATATTTTCTCCCATTCTGTGGGCTGTCTTTTCATTTTGTTTATGGTTTCCTTTGCTGTGCAAAAGCTTTTAAGTTTCATTAGATCCCCTTTGTTCATTTTTGTTTTTATTTTCATTACTCTAGGAGAAGTTGTATACATTTTTGAATGAAATGCCCAGCCCTTGCAATCACGTGCTTGGGAAACAATGCTGACAGTGAATCAATTTCACTTTGTTTGTTTCTTGGCTTATTTTCCATGACAAATGATCAGGGCTCACAAGCCTGCAGTTGAGGATTTCTGAGGTTCTCTTTGCACCTAGTTGTAATCATGAGAAGTTGTGCAGTGTATATGCTTTTTTTTTCCCCCAAATATGGATACATGCTAGCCTCTATGAATTAAAATCTAAACATCTCATTGTGATATGATTAGGTTGTCTCTCTCACTCCTACCTCTATGCCCCTAGAAGAAGATTTACTACCCTTGACCACATGGGTTCATGGATCCCAGATCCAGAACCTGAAAGGAGAGTTTTGACAATGCTGAATAGGGCAAAGGTTAGAGATTATGTGGGAATAGCATTTGTGTATGTTTTTTCTCCCACACTGATGAGTTAAAATGGATATGGAATCCCAAGGGTGGCCTAGGCAAGCTCTCCTTCTAGCCTGTGTGTACGTTTTCTCATTCTATTGCTTGAATTTTTGAGCTGGATTTTCTTCTAGTCCTGCCTTGCTGTCCTATCAGATTGGTGGAATCTGAAAGCTGAGTGAAAGTTCAGGTTAAAACGGTCAAAGAGTGTTATTCATTCTGTGTGGTTTCTTTATCTTAGGCCTGTGTCTAACCTGGACAAATTGATATCTCTGGTGTTTAGGAATGTGGCAGTTATGTATTTATTCTTAAAATTTATACATTTAAAAATGTTGATTGGTACTTGCTTGTGTCAAGACTTATAGTTCCAGGACCCAAAAATAAAATATGTATAAAATTGTATAATACTATGCTCATTTGAGCATATCAACGTATTGGATTTTTGAATCACTAATACATTGATAACTAAAGTTAAAATATGAAAAAGTAGTTTCCATAAGGAAATCAAATAAAATTTTTTCATATCATTACAGACAAACTTGTTAAAGTCAATGATAATGAATGTTCTTTTACTGTTAGTTTTGCTATGAATGTTAAAGTTTGAAAGCAACATTGCAGGACATAGAGATATGATGTGTGACATCTCTCAGGGTCATCCATAATCCAGCTAACTGTGAAATAGGGACAGTAAACTTTCCACGACATTTTCCTATGGGGCATAGTCTTTTCAGTATTTCATAAATGACTTATTATGCATGTAATTCTAAACTTTTTATATCAAATTCCTTTTCTTTCTGGGCAAATTTGTTGTTCTTAAACACGGTTACAGATTCTGCAGTAAATATTCAACTTTATTTCAACTTCAGTAGCTTTAAAAGGTCTTTTTAATTTACAGGAAAGTAAATATTTTTAGTTTTGTGTTCTTAAAGTCCCAACTAGAACATTTAGTTTCAATATATGCTGTATAGAATTTTTCAGTTTATTTTTTATTTTAGTCAAATTTGTGTATTCATGCAGTTTAAAGTGTCAAATGGTTCTTGTGCTTTTTACCCAGCCCATTTCCTGTTGTACAGATGCAAACACTTTCAACTATATTAGCTGATTCTTTTAAGATCTCTCCATATCTCTAAATAACATGCTTATATTGCTATTTTTGGTTTGTTATTAATAGGCTTTATCTCTTGACTTCCTACTGTGGAAAATGAGAATTCAGCTTTCTTTCATCTTCTGGCCCCTATCACACATGGGCACACTTTTGAGCTCCCATCCACTTGAAATAGTATATCATGATTTTGATTAAATGAATATTCATGTTTATTATGACTAAATGAAAGCATTCAGAGCTCAGTCATGCACTATACAAGAGTTGCTTTATCTCTCCTTCTAGCATTTTGTTTTCTTGTGTTAATTATGGGCTATTTTTATTTATTTAAGTCTTTTTTTATACCTAACACTAATTCAGAGCTTCCCAGTTGTGTAATGTACCTCAATATTTGCAGGAATTTTATATATTCTACACATTTTATCTTCTTTAAGAAATCTCTCCCAAAACTCTCTAACCAACTCCCACTGACTGGAGGGGTTGAAGGTGCTACTTTTTAACTCCAAAATTGTTGAATGGCTCTTCAGTGGGAAACCCAGAAGCTTGCTTGTTACGTGCTTCCTGCAGTTGGGGGACCCTGTTGATTAGTGCCCAATTCACACCAAGGAAAGCAAAAACACTGTGTGCGGGAGGACTACTGGGACATTAACTGTCCATCCAACAATGGCAGGGCAAGGAATGCATGTCATATGCTGACCAGGTGTGGGAAACAGGAACCTTAAGTTATTTTTTTCTCCAAGGGGGTGTTAGAATCAAAGTCTTAAATATTATGACATATATTATGGTAGGAAAGGTGTTAGGGGAAGTTTTTTGCCTGTTTGTTTTATTTTAATTTTAAATGATCTTTGCTTCTTTAAAAACAAACAAACAAAAGAAGCAGGTCTGAGAGAGATTCCACCCTTCTCTGACTACTTATTGAGCTGTAGTACAATTGGCAGCTCTGTTGCCACATTCTATAGGGACACAGTCTACCTCCTCAGAGCAAATTGGATCTTCTGTAATCAAGAAAAGGATTGACCAGGCCTTTTCCCTCCCCTGTCTCATCTCTGTATTTCCACTGGACATGACAAGGAGAAGATTGGCCACTGACTATGTAAGATGGTGTTGCATAAGCACAGCTGAATTCCATTTTATTTCCAAGGTCATATTAAAATTTGCTTATTGGAATTAGTCCTTTTCCCTACTTTGCCTCTTAAACTCCTATTGGAAGGATTCCATCACCTTCCCAGAAACGTCAGTTCAGTAAGAGTTTTTCAAAGTTGTACTGCCTAAGCTGGTCCTCTAATTTTCTAATCTTTGTTTTCCCAGTTTCCAAGCCTGTCTTGGTTCTATACTTTGGGTGCTCCCATTTATCTTCTGACTTTTCAATTTATTGTTTCACTTATGCTTTATAATTAAATTCCAATAACAGTTTTTATAATCTAAATATACTTTTGAGCTGGTCAGTTTCTGTAAAAAGAAAACTTTTAGAAACTCCTGCTTGGAGAGTTTTGGTTTTAGATTTTTTTCAGTCCTTAAAACCTTTTGATAAATTTAAAATTATTTTGAAGAAAAAGGACACAGAAAAATGAAAAAATAATGATTCAAAAGGAACTGGGATCTGAAGTAAAAATTTGATTTTTGTGGGACTTTGCACTAACAATTAGATTGCCATAGAGTAGAAAGAGAGAGAGCACTCCTAGTAGGGCTTGCTGGGAATTATAATTTTTCATGCACTTTTTCATTTCACAGTGTGTTAAAAAAAAAAAAAAGTAGAGGAGTTTGGAGTACATAGAATTTCCTTCTATCACATTCAATTGGTTTTGAAACCTGGAGTTTAATTACAACTTATTTGACTAAGGCTCTGGATTTTCTATTTGAAAGTATATGGGAAGCCCTAGCCTACACTAGTTCCTAGTACAGAGTAGACACAAATAAATGTTTGTTGAATAAATGAATAGTATATACAAAGTCCTTATCATAGTATTATTTGATGGTAGATGCTACTCATCATTTTTAAAAGATAAAAATGGTGGTATCTATATACAGTGGAATATTATTCAGGAATTCCTGCCATTTGCAAGAACAGGGATGAACTGGAGGACATTATGTAAAGTGATATAAGCCAGATGGATAAAGACAAATACTGTATGGTATTAGATGTGGAATCTAAGAAACTTGTACTCATAGAAACCAAGAATAGAATGGTGGTTGCCAGGGCCTGGGGTTTAGGGAGAAGTTGGTCAAAGGGTTCAAAGTTTTAAGATGAATAAGTTCTGGAGACCTAATGTACAGCATGTGACTATAGTTAACAATACTGTATTGTATACTTAAAATTTACTAAGAGTAGAGCTTAATTGTTCTCATCACACACACAAAAAATGGTCACTACATGAGGTGATGGGTGTGTTAGCTTTATTACGGTAATCATTTCACAATGTATACATATGTCAAATCACCACACTGTACATCTTGAATATATACAATTTTATTTGTCAATTATACATCAGTAAAGCAAAGGAAAAGCTGATATTAAAATATCCAAACTGTTAGTAAATATGCTGTATAATAAGATGCTCAATTGGATTAAAAAATCTGATTTATTATGTTAAGACATTTGAACCCTAATTGTTTCAATTAATTAACTTACAGAATAAAATAGGAAGTAACTCAACTGCAAGTCTCTCTAGAGAAATGACCTTGCCTTATTCATTTTTTCCCATCACAGAACCTAGGATTGTACCTGGAATACAAAAGAACTCAGTAGATATTTATTGAATGAAGAATTGTAGTGTGAAGGGGCATGTGTGTGTGTGTGCATACAAATGTGTGCAGTACTTAACTAACAAGAAGATAGAGCCTAAGCCTGAGCAAAACTGTTATAGCACTTTTAATTTCCCTTATCTGTAGCCATTATTCAACTGGGAGAGATGACTAAACCATTTAATCATTGTAAGTGTCTTTTATTGCCATTGTGCACCCAGAACCTCAAGTCATCAATATTCTTTAATAGATGACCAAAAGGGAATTGGAATCATTTTACTAAGATTTGAATACTCAAAACAAATAAGAACACTGATAACAAGATGCTCAGACCCTTCAGAAAATTGCCATGCTCCTCATATTTGATTCTTCTTTATTTTGAATATTTAATTTGGAGATTATTGATACACAAAGATTTGCAAATCTCAGACACCATTGTTAACAATATCCTTCTGGCACTTTATGGTATGATCATCAACAGTGATGGACTTGACACTGCTAAGCTCTGACAGCATTAGAGAGCCTGCAACAGAGTTCCACTCATAACCTTGTGTGTCCTATTGAGTGTACAGGAGGCAGGGGACAAGTCTGAAGCTGATCCCATAGAGTAAGGTTTCAATTGCCATCGTTTTCATTTCCTTCTTTTTAAAATATTCATTTATTTATTTGTTTGCCCTTTCTAAAATATCTGTAGGGCTAGAGAAAGCCCCAAACAATTAAGCTAAGAGACAATCATCTTATTTTCCATTATTTCACCTGAATTGAATTACTTAGCATATTCCTGCAAGGTAATTCACACTGACAGTTGGCTTTGCTTCTTTCACTTGGACAGATCATGCAAAAACTTTTTTGAAAAGACTCGGTTATGGTTGATTTTTCTCAATTTCACAGACAGAATCACCCACCTAGATTATTTAGAACTAGGGAGAAATTATAGGTTTGAGAAATGCTGTCCACTTACAAAAGTTCTTCCTGGCACCTTGTGATTTATTTATTAAAGTCATTTTGGTTTTAGTATAAAATATTCATCCAGATGAAATCACATCTCAGCTTCTCAAACATCCATTTAGACATTAGAAAATTGGCAAATCTCAAACCCACTGCTCCATATTGGCATTTTTTTTTTTTGCTTGAAACCATGCAAGTTATGAAAAACGTGTAAATCCAGAATCTTGTAATATAATGGGCAGAGGTTCTGACTGTTGCAAGCTATTTTCTCTTCCAATGACACTTTTTGTATACAATTTTCCCCTACATTTTAGTATGTTTTTTCTATTCATATTAATATTAAATGAATAAATAGAAAGCTATATAAAAGTCCTTTTTAATGAGGAAGAGAGATACTTAAAATATTTTTTAAAAATCCCTGGATTTTATTGTGGCAATTCTCCAAAATAAAGTAGCTATTGCTTACTTAATGGTTGCCGTACATTAGCTATTTGGGTTGCCCTTACATTTGACCCCAGATTCTTACCTGACATCTTTCTTATTTAAAAAGTACCAGTCTTCTTGCCTCCCATTATTCCGTCTTTATAGATATTTGATGCTTACAAAGTAAAACATAAGCATGGATCTGATGGAGGAAACACTACCTATTTATTCAGAAAGCCTGAGTTGGAGAGAGAGGCAAATATCACTGTTCCAAGCTATCTCTTTGAGTCTAATTTCACAAGCCATCAACACTTTGAAAAAGGAAATTAATTTGAATATTTATCATATCCTAGAAAGTGGGATGAAGTATTGGTAAATAGGGTCAAGGAGCCTTAGAAAAGACAGATTCATAAAAGATAGGTATTTTTGTTAAAAAAGGAGGAAGCCACCCAGAGAGGTAGAATTTTATTCTTTCAGTATTTATTAATAATTTAAATTTGTTTTCGTCATTGTCCTTGGAAAATTACTAAGGCAGTTTTACAAAGCATTGTGGTCATGAACTCAGGGATAAATTAAAATATGTACGAACTGTGGAATGAGGTACATGTAACTAAGCTTAACTATGAAGAGGTAAATAATCATAGAATTAGTGTCAGTGATGCTAAAGTACAGAAGGGAATGCCCTTTCCAACTAGACTCTTACATGTATCCGTCAAATAAAAGTAAGCACTTGATTCTGGTGGTAATTATTCATTAGACAATAAAGTCTATGTATAATTATTTTGGATATTTTGAGTTCGAGTGGAATACATCAAGATTTTCCAGTTGAATTTAGTGGCAATTTGTTTTCCCTTAATAGCTTTTCACTTAGTAGCAGTATTTTAATGAAAAAAATGTTAAGCCATCTACCAAAAATATACATGTGTCTGTATAGTGGTATGCTCTACTCTAATGAAAATGAGCAAAGTAGAGCTACATGTAGCAACATGGATAAATCACACAAACATAAATGTGAGTAAAAGAAACCAAAAGAGGTCACATTGCATGATTCCATTCATATAACTCAAAAAATAGGAGAAACTAATTTTGGTTTTAGAAGCCAGAATAATAGTTAACTTTGAAAAGTTGATAGAAGACAGTGAATGAAAGGGGCTATGAGGGGACTTTTGGGGGACTCTAATAATCCATTTTAAGACCTGTGTACCGTTTTACACAACTGTCATTTTGTGTTATCCCATTGAGCTGTACAGTTATGATTTGTTCTTTTCTCTATATATGGGTCATATTTCAGTTTTAAACTTGAAAGAAAATTTAAATAAATAAAACTAGTCATTTAAAAATTTCAGAGCATGTATTTGTAATAGTGATAAAAATATTTTGGCAGAAAGTAGCTCAATATTATATTCTCACTACTATTATATCCCATCTACATGGGCAAAATATTTTACTATAAATGTAAGAATGGTCTCAATTGGCTTGGTCTTTTAAGGATAATATATTAATTTACTACATCTTAAATGTTTTCTATTAGCCACATAATATGCTGGGAGTTATGCAAGTCAGTATCAAAGGCTTTTAGTTAAAATTAAAAAACAATTTTTCTGTAATTGTTTTACATCCGTTTTGGGGTGTGTGTATATGTGTGTTGGGACATGAAGTTTTTTTTCTAGGAAAATACTCAGATTATTTATTTTAGTGAAAACCCTCAGGTAAAAACATTTAGTGAAGTTTTTTTAGCTATGTAAAAATAATTTCAGACTATAGAATTGCAAATTATTCTATTAAGCTATCAAACAAAGGTCACGAACCAATTCCGTACTTAATATATACTCAAGCTTGAGAGAAATAAAAGACCAGAGTATACTCCCTTTATAAATGCAGAGAGCTTATTTTCTTGACTGAATGTATCCATTGCAATAGTATTTCCAAAAAGTCATATGTGAATTTTCTATTTTTAGATAGAAGATAAAGACCTTAATATAAAAGCTCAGTGCTTTACATTGAGAAAATCAGGATTTTCACTTCTAAGCCTTTGTCTTTAAGTGTAATAAAATTTTGGTAAATCACTTATCGTTAAAAAGATCATTTTTTGAGATGTTATGTCTGTGTCAGTTATCTTGTGGGTGAGAAAAAATACCACATAAAATTGTGACAGGCAGGATAATGGCTCTTGAAATATGTCCACATCGTAATCCTAAGAACCTGTGAATATGGTACCTCACATGGCAAGAGGGACTTCGCATACATGATTAAGTAACTTGACAATATCTTGGATTATCTAGTAAGTGGGCCCCATGTAATCCTGAGTTTTTACAATATGAGAACCTTTCCCAGCTATGGTCAGAAAAAGAGAGTTATGACTGTAAAAAAAGGAGAAAGATTTGATGTGGCTGCTTTAGAAGATGGAAGAAGAGGGACGCAGTGAAGGAATGTGGGCAACCTCTAGAAGTTCGAAAATGTAAGAAAAGAGATTCCAGAAAGGAACACAGCCTTTTTGACACCTTGATTTTAGCCTAGTGATCCCATTTTGGACCTCTCAACTACAGAGCTGTATGATAGTAAATCTATATTGTTTTAGGCCTCTAAATATGTGGTATTTGTTACAGCAGCTGGAAAAAAGCTAAGAAGAAAAGTTTGGGCAATATGTTCTAGATACATAACTGGGTGAATTGTAAAGATAACATTTAGAAAAATTTTAATTCAGGAAGAAAAGCATACTTGAACTTTGACTTTCTACAACTCATGTCTACACACACATACACTCTAGTAATCTCCTTCAGACAGAAACCTGGGAACAATGAGAAATTTCCAAATATATTTTTTATTCTTCTTTTTTGATATTTTAAAATACTTTATTTTAATATAATTCTTTTCAATATGGAATACTTCCAGTATCAAAAACCTATATTTAACGAATATGATTGAATCACTAACATCTTAAACTCAAATGATAAACACTTTTATTGTTTTCTATTAATAGCTTATGCATTAGAATTTGGGTTTTAACTAAAGCCAACATCTTATTCGAATATTTTAGTTTCCCAAGGAAGGGTTATACACATGAGAATATTAAGTGACTTTACTAAATAAGGAGTACCTACTAAAATATCTATCACTTTGAATAACTTATATAACTTCTTAAGTATGTCAATGAATAGGAAATACCACTGGATTTATAATTTCTATAAATCCGTGTTGTTCTTTTCCTTATAGTGAATAAGTGTAAGACATTTGAGAAACAGTTGGGAAAGCTGGGTTCAAATCCTAACTCTGTGTGACCTTAGTCAATTCCATAAGCCTCTCTTATTTAAATTAGTTAGCTGTAATAGGAAGGATTATTAGACTACATAACATTTAAGTTTATTTTCAACTTGAAAAAAATTTGTGACTGCACATTTTGTTTATGATAGTTGCCATTTAATATCTGGAGACAGTTTTAGTTGTCATGACTGGATGTGTATGTGTGTGGGGTGTGGCGTGTGTGTGTGCGTGCTCATGTGTGCTGGCGGTGGGGTGGGTTATACTAGCATGTAGCAGCTTGAGTTCAGGGATCCTGCTAAACAAATTGCAATGCCCCACACAACAAAGAATTATCCAGCCCAAAATGTCAGTAGTCCTGATCTTGATAAATCCTGCTTAGAGAAATAAAGTATTCAATGTTTTTTTTTGCAAAAGGGGAGGTTTTTTTTAACTGGTAAAAGTGATGCAATTTCCAAATACAATAGAATGTAATGCAAACTAATGAATGTCTCTCTGGCAACTAGAAGAGTGATACTTCAAAGTATTTCACTTTGCCATCTTAATTACTGGAAGTGAATTAGCATGCAAGGGAAAAAAATTCACTTACATTTCTGGATATTTTGGAAATCAGCCAAGACTCCAAGACTTCACAGAGAAATTCAGGACCCAATGTGAATGTGAATGAATCATGTGGCCTCTTATTTACCCCTGAGTTCTTTGCCTGAAATTGTTTATCATTGTTGTATTTAGAAATAATGCAAGTTAATTACATTAGTCAGAGTCTATTATGACAAAGTTATTGTGACAAAGTTGTAATATCAACATTTTACAGCCTGCTGTATAAAAATAATAATTAATTAAATTTAATTTAAAAAATTAAGAAAAACATTTTACAGCATTTCCCATATTTTTGCATTATCAATAAAGTAGCATTGCAGAGGTTAAAATTTCAGAATTAAAGAGTAACTAAAAATGTAGTCTTACATGATTTAGGAAGATACAGACTGTAAAAGAAATTCAAAAGACTGAACCCCTTTCTCAACGTTTTTTCAGGTTCAGTGAATAAACAGACATCCTGAGCTAACAAATGAGCTGTTTATAATTGTTTTCTAGTCGGAACTTATTATTAGCTCAGCATTGCCCGGATTTCACTCTTCTTTTCCAATATACATAGACGAAACAGAAGCAAGAACTTAAATTTCTGCAAGAAGCAACTTATTTAGGCAAATTGTTTTGCACAATCCTCTATGGTCTAAAGGCAAATTCCACAGGATATATTCCCAATTTTCCCTATAGAAAGTCCACACGTCTAATTATAAAAATGACATGGAGCTGAATTTATCTGGGGTCATATCCTACTTAAGACTCTTTCTTTGACTCATATAATCGTTATATTTGGCCCTGTCATAGCCCATCATCAGATGATAAAGCACTGTGTCTTATGAGAGACAACGACCTCAGCAAGCTCATTATCATGTGTAATTTTACTTCAAGGTTAGGAATTTGAAGTAATTTTTCAATGAATGCTATGTCTTCTATATCTTATCTGCTAAGGATTTAATTCTACACTCAGATTTCTTTTGTAGGTGAAGAGAGTGCAATTCTGAGTACTTGTTCGAAAGTTTAGGAAGGGGATTAATGCTGTTTGTGTTTACACTCTCTGAACTGAGAATTTTCCCTGTTTGGAGAGGGCATATTCACCAGTTGTGCATGTGTCTTCAGAAAGGACTTGAACACATGAGATCATAAAATGTTGTGGCATGAATAAGATATCTAGCCAGTCAGCCATATCAACAGATGTAACCCTAGAGATTGTTGGGGGTTACATATGCATCAGTAATAATGGCCTTGCAGATAGAAAGAAGACAAGATTTGGAATCCAAAGACATAATGCGATTTCATTCCATTGACTGCGAAATTGAAGTACAGATTGATAGATTCATTTGGACTTTCCAGCATCCCTTTTATTGGGGAAACTCATCTACATCATTCCATTTGGTTCTGGTGGGTATCAGTCTCAGCCTCTCACCCAGGATGCAGGAGTTGTTATGTGATCTAGGCTTGTCATGTCGTAGTACTCCATGGCATTGCCAACAGTGAGTGTTTCAAGGAATGGAAAATGGTTAAGCAAAGTCAGTTGAAGTACTTCAGTTGTATTGATATACTATCACCAGGAGCAAATTCTTTTTAATGGAAGTTTTAAACTAGTAGCCACAACTACTGCTAGTAGCCATCTTCAAGATTTATAAAGCAGCCCAATAGCACAAGCCAGAGATATTGTCATCACAGAGAGGGCAACAGAAAGAAGAAAAAAACAGGTGACAAAATGTGAAACCCTGGATCCAGCTGAACATGATTTCTCAAAGTTCCATGAGCCCAAATATTTTCCTTTTTCCCTTATTTCAAGATGGGTATATATTCCTTGATATTAAAAAATCAATTTTAAAAAGCCTATTAGGCCCCACATATCTTGGCTATCAGTAACATTCTGTCCTCAGTTGCCATGACTGTCCTCTGATGTACTTTTCTCTATCAGTGCTGACTCTTTGCTGTTCTTTGAACACTCTTGGCTCATGGTCAGTACACAGGCTGCTGTAGACTGCTCTTCCTCCAGACACCTTCAGATATCTTCACATGCTCTACCTTATCCTTCAGATTTTTGCTCACATTCTGGCTTTTCCACAAGGGCTGTCATAATCAGTGTCAGTCACCTTGCATTCTGCCCCTACCAGCATACCCAATCTTCCTTATCTGTTCTAGGACTTACTACTTTCTAAAATATCATATGATCTATATATGTTTTTATTTATTGACTGTTCTCCTTCTCCATACCACCAACAGCAGATTGAAGACCTATAAAGTGACATTCATCTTTTGTTTTGCTTTGTTTTTTACTGTTCTAACACCAGTGGTGATAATAGTGCTTGGCATATAGCATAATCTCAATAAATATTTGATGAATGAATCAAACAAATCATACAGACATAAAACTATATTTGACTTTGGCTAAGTTACATAAATTCTCTGAGCATCAGTACTATGTTTGTAAAACATTGACAATGATATCTACCACCTGCTTTCCTTATATTACAGGTCTATTACGTAGATCTCATGTTACTAAGTTTGTGAAAACAGTTGAAAATCTGAAGAATGCTCTAATGATATGAGACAACTTTTTCAGATACTTTTTATAAGTATATATAGAATTAGAACTACATTTGTTTCTTTAGTTGTGACCCAACTCATTCTATCTTTTTTTTTTTTTTTCATGGAATAGTATAAAATGGTTTGGGATAGTTTGTTATGTAGCTATAGGTAACCAAAACATGCTTTGCAGGTACTAAATGATTTAATAATTCTATTTTTTTATAAAATTTTACTTACCCACACTCTGTCTTTGGGTTGTCAGTGTTTCTTAATGGTTACTTTGGTAGTACAACTGCCATACGTTTATTATATCCCTCAAATGTTTTTACTCTACTGAGGTCTTTTCTCATCCACACGAAAGGAGAAACATTTGTGTAGGATAAAAAGCAATTCTAGAAATTAGAAGTACGACTATATTTTAATTGTGCCACTAGAAGTTTAAGTAATTTAAAATTAACTGAAAAGCATATGTAAGTGTTCTGATTAGAAATATGTCATATACAAAATAATTCTTCATTAGATATCTATTGTAAAGAGGTAGAATAAACTGTGAAATATATATAATAAATACTTTGTTACCAATAATTATGTGAAAGGGGGAAAAAGCAAGAAGCAATTGAGAACTCTATGCAATTTGAAATCTGTAAACATCGTTAAACTCAAACTAGCATGACCATTTAAATTATTCATACATGATTTCTTTCTTCACAGTTAATAATAACTCTTTTGGATTTTCTAAAATGGTCAGCACTCTAAGATGTTTATCATACTAAAAATTTCAAATCTTACAACTGTTCCAGACTGAGAAGGCAGACTCTATTTATAAAGCAGTTTCTCATCTTAAAAAGAAAGAATGGTGCACTGGAGCACATCCTTTCTCTTTAAGTTCAGGAAATTAAAAAACATTCATTTGAATCTCCCTCTACCATTTGAAATAAAGTTTCAATTGTTCAATCAACTCTGGTTTTTAAGATTTTGAACATTCCAAGCCAATTCTATATTTAAGTTTGCATTATTTCTAAAGAGTACCACTTTTGTTTTCATGAAAACTTTTAAAAAAGATATCTGGCTCTAAATATCTGTTTTTAACATAAAGAGAACAATAACCAAGGGAATGTGAAAAGTAATCTAGTTCTTACAAGAGAAAAAAGAAGCAAGTTAATTAATCCCAAGGTACAGGTACAGCCACCAGTTATTGATTTGTTCTATTAATAATTACTTTAATTTTGAACATCAAATTATGCTAATTATATAATTAAGCCAATCTAGAGAGAACACTTATTTTCTTTTTTGAGGACTCTTTTAAAAAATTATTAAAATTCACAGTTTATTCTGATATTATGTATTTTCATTAATTATATATTGATAACATCACAGATATCATGATTTATGATTTAAGTTTTGGCTAAATAATACATACACTTAAAATATTTTAGCATGATTTACTAGTTTCTGTTATAATAATGTCCAAATTTTCTTTGCTGTCTTATTTGCATACGGGTCGTCATATGCCTCTTTTAAAACAGATTGCTATACCTGGCTGGAGGAAGAGTATCTTTTCAAGTACACATAGCTTATGTGTTATGGTTATGAAGAGCCCAGGGGCAGGACAGGAATAAAGACGCAGATGTAGAGAATGGACTTGAGGACACGGGGAGGGGGAAGGGGAAGCTGGGATGAAGTGAGAGAGTGGCATGGACATATATACACTACCAAATGTAAAATAAATAGCTAGTGGGAAGCAGCCACATAGCGCAGGGAGATCAGCTTGGTGCTTTATGACCACCTAGAGGGGTGGGATAGGGAGGGTGGGAGGGAGACGCAAGAGGGAGGAGGTATGGGGATATATGTATATGTATAGCTGATTCACTTTGTTATAAAGCAGAAACTAACACACCATTGTAAAACAATTATATTCCAAAAAAAATGTTTAAAAAAAAAAAAAAAAAAAGCATACCAGAC